>NW_028324226.1:4848484-5151515 GCF_054372755.1 Phalangium opilio
ATGCTCGGAGATTCTTGATATTTTGACGACTTGAACTATATGGTGCTTAAAAATTAATTCTGAACTCGGACACGTCCTCTAGTGGTGCCTGGACGAGGGGCGGGAGCATTGACGTTTTCATAAAGTAACCAATAGGTGTTCATACGTCCTTTCCCCTGAAATAAAGTCATTCACTGAAAGCTCACCAAGGCATAAATCGTACGTTCCTGATGTTGAAACTTACTTTGACTTCAACTTCACCACGGGCCTCTAAAACGAAAGTTCCGAACTCGTCCAAGGCCTTCTTTGCGGTGTCCGAAACGTGAATTTTTAGCGCTGTACATAAAACAAGTTCAGCAGGTACCTCTGGTTTCAGGATGGATTATAAAGTTTACACGACTTACGTTCACCGGTACTCTCCATTCTGGAAGCCACGTTGACGCTATCTCCGAAGAGGCAATATCGCGGCATCTTTTGACCTACGACTCCGGCGCAGCAGGGACCAGTATGGATTCCTATTCTAAGCTTAATTTTCTCAGTGGGTCGGTGTTGGATGGTCATAGTGCCAACAGCCCTCAATAGGGTCAAGGCCATTCGAGCTATTTCTCTGGCATGGGCCAAACCGTTCCTGTCCGGTAGACCAGAGACAACCATATACGCGTCTCCGATTGTTTCAACCTTGTACACGTCAAATCCGCTAACGATCGAATCGAAGCACGTGTAGAGACTGTTTAAGAAATCAACCACCTTACAGAAAGTAATTGTGGTTAGATTAATGTTTTCAATTAATTAGCCAGCAACATGAACTCACCTGAATGGGTGTACTTGTGGAACACATTGAAGTAAAACCAACGAGGTCGCTAAAGTATATGGTGACATGGTCGTATAATTCTGGAACGACATGTTTACCCCTTTTTAACTGCTCTGCCACGGACCTAAAAGACAATGGAAGCTGTATCCATTATTATAACCATAAGTTCATAAGTTATGGTCCATAAGTTTGTCACTGGTTACTGAGAGCTTGTCATGAAGTGACGTAGGTCATAGATTCTCGTAAAGCGATGCCTGGTGTGGCGCTGTCCAAGGCTTGGTACATACTAAAGAGGAAGATGGACTGCAAAACCGAGTGTAGTCAATTCTCGTGTCGTTCTCGAACTAACTAGCTCTCAGTAAGTCTCTAGCATTACGAAGTGTCATACTTAAGGAACATATCTCATAAACTTACGCTATAAACTTTGCAAAAAGAAGTCTAACGTCGCCTAATTCAGCTATAATAGCGCTTGCTGTAGTACTAACCTTGGGAGTACTTGGTATAACAGTTCTTCGGACTTTCTTTTCTCTTCTAAGAAGGCAGCGGTTCGTAGCTCAACCAACTGCTCCAGATTATTGGCGTACTGTTCCATCCTGGATATGAGATTATCCATTATATTGACCTCGCCTCTTTGTCCCCGATTGATTGTTCTCATCTCAGATTTAATTTGGTTGAAGTCCGGCCGGTATGACGGTTCCTCCGCCCAGCATTTGTGCATTAAATTACGTAACTCACGAATACAGGTGTCTTTCTCGACAACCGGTCGAAATGGTGGATCTTCTCGTTTTCGAACTCGTCTTATAACGTCTGAATGGAAAGATATTTTATAAAATGCTTAATATTCCTGGATTAGCTGGTATTTACCAGAAACGTCCAAAAATTCCAAATGAGGATAGAATGGTTCTTCCCGTAAAACAATTTCTTGAAGGCAGACTCCGAAACTGTAAACGTCACCCTTCTGAGTACCTTGAGACGGACAATGAGTCAGACGAAGTAGTTCAGGCGCTTTCCATAAAAATTCTAAATCGCAAAGAGTAATAAGTCATTTAGCCTACGAGACACCATGACTTTAGTCATTTGTCAACAAATTACTTTTATGATCGGCAAAATCGATTTCGCAAAAGACTTCTTCTTGACGCAAACTTGGTAGGCCAAAGTCGGCCAACTTGAGGACAAAATGACTATCCACTAAGCAATTGGTTGACCTGAGTCGCCCATGCGTACCAATTTCGCCACTGTGCAAATAGCACATACCCTGGAATAGAAAAGATACAAATCACTTGTAAACTAATTGAAATATAAGTTCATAAGGTATGTTCCATAAGTTTTCCGTCACTGGTTACTGGGAACTTGTCATGAAATGACGTTGGTGAAACGCATAGATTTTCGTAAAACGACGCCTGGTGGTACAGACTAAATAGGAAGATGGACTGCAAAACCGTGTGTAGTCAATTCTCGCGTCGTTCTCGAAATAGCTCTCAGTTAGTCTCTAGTATAGAGCTATATCAGAAACCTTAGTGTGACGTCACCAATGCTATTTGAACATAGAACCAAAGCGGTACCAAACATGGCCGCTCACTACCAAAGTTAATCCCGTACCAAAACACTGACGTCACAACTGAGATAGCTCTATTACCAAGTATAGGAAGTGCCATACTTGTGGAACATATCTTGTAAACCTTTGCTTGAAATAAATTGTGGTTATATAAAAACTTTGGTCTTATACCTTGACGATGTCATTGATCAGAGAATACCTAAACATCCAGTCCAGATTTAGAGTATCATTATGAATAACATCCTGCGAAAAATTAAATTTTTGGGGTCATACTTCATGTGCAAGTGGCAAAAACGTTTAAGTTCAATTACTTACGTATAAGCTTCCTTTCGGGCAGTAATCGGTCAGAACAGCAACATTAGGTGGATCAATACAAACACCAATTAATCTGTTGAAGGAAAGAACGTTTCAATTCTGTTCCCAATGGACAGAAAGTGGCATTCCAACAAAATTGATTTACCTAGATATGTTTTCATGCTGGGCTTCCCGCATCTATAGAAATCGGATACTCAAAAATGTCATAAAACTATATACTAAACAATGTCAAAATTCGAAGGCCAATTTACCAGTTTTAGTTCCATCAGAACTGTTCTAGTCAACTCGACTCTTTTCTGCTTATGCAACCTCTTGACTGCAACTAAATTTCCCTGCAAGCGCATTGAAGCGTTTAATTATAAATGCAAGGTTTACAATGGCGCCGGAACACCAGCTTTGTTCGGTCGCCTTTTTATTGAGGACAGCTCGTGCAAATACCTTATAAGTACCCGTCATGATATACTGAAGTTGTTGCTGTTCGGCATGACGTCCATTTGGATCTTGAGCGTCGCTCTGAAAATTTTAAATTCTTGTACATACAATATGAAAGCAAAAGTGTATAGATATAAAAACAAAAAGTACACTTCATAAACATTTCCCTGCCTGAGAAGCAAACTACCCTCTGCTCAACCACCTACAAGAATTAACCAATCAGGGAAGAGCTTCTTCACGTCACAGGTTTATAGAAAGTAGTATGATGTTGGCGATCCAAACGTTAATGTTTGGTTTGCTACTTCATAACCCTATTCACGGCTTGTTCCCTGTGCCACGGTCGGGAAGGTAATCATACGCAGAGGGGGTCGACACTATTCTGGAGGATAAAGGAGGGCTTCTCATATTACACGGCGGCAGCAAGTTTCAACGAAGCGTACTTTCTATTTTTATATCCATAAACGTTTGATGAAAGCCACACTTGGAGTAGCGAAATTAATCAGCTCGAGCCTAAAAGTACACGTCGCGATATGAAAGTGATAGGGTACGTTATACTTTCTGTTTGCCTAAACTTAATTAAGGGTGACAAATACAAGCGCCATTTTGACCAGATGAATTTAAAAAAAACTCTCGTAGGAAACTATTTTTCACGCGTCCTTCTGCACCTTGAATTTGATACCTACGTCGCGAGGGTCCGCGCTATCCGGAGTCCAGGACACCCAACCTTTCTCCATCTTACTGGACATCTTTAAAGAAACCATTTGTAAAGGTTTACGTTTTTGCTATAGGGCTTTTTCATCTTCGAAAACTAAGATCTCCAATAATCTACAGCACGATATTACAAGGACAAAGTGTTTTCGGAAGGGGTGTGGGGCTCTCATTTAAAAATACTACCTTCAGGGTCAATAAATGATTAAATAAAATGACAATTCTTACAGCGCTGGAGATGGACATGCGACTCATCATCCAACTTGTTCGGAAATTTTTGTTGAATGTGATCTCTTCCCAACGAACTTTCCAGGACATGTTACTCAAAGCTGATTCCGTGGACATTCTTCGGTAAATGAGGAATCCAATGAGTATGGCAAATAAGATGATGACCAAAAGAGCTCCCAAAATTGTCTCCATTAATGGGAATTCTAATTAGAAGTATAAATACGGTTGCTTAGAAGCGATTACTTAAAAGTTAGGGCAAGAAGCGATATCTATTTTACTAGGGGGAAGCTATAAATTCGCCACATTTCTAGCTTTATCTCCAGTCCCAACGTAGGTCCGGAGTTAATCCCCGCCTGTAAATTACAACCAGCATCTCATTGTTTCTTGAAAACTCACGTCAACGCAACGCGAAGGACGAAAATTACGTATTTTCCAACTAAGGAGAGGTGAAATACCCTGGCCTCCTTTTACGTCCCCCCGTGTATTTTGAAAGGGGAACTGGGACTATGGCGCGCGAATACTTAGGCATCTTATACCTTCTCCCCAGTAAACTAGATATCGCTTCTTGGTTAGGGCAAAGTCAGAAAACACACCATGTTCAGCGCAAACTGGATCTTTTCCATCAAAGCCACACCTTGGTCTGTCCACGGGTTTATCGGGACTCCGCCCATGCCAGCGAATAAATTTATTCGAATCCTGGGTGTATCTGCCTTGTGACCCGTAATACGTCAATACCACATCAAAATCTCCGGTGTCTGGGTCGACTTGGTCCAAAATGGCATAATTGGCAACTCTGTCGCCATTTTCATTGATATTTACTGGACCAGATACACCTGAACAATCGTTTACAACGCGTTAATCTCATGCTAAGCCTTAAAGGTAAAGTTCAGAGAACATAATATTACACCTTAAAATAAGGGCCTTTTTCTGAACATAAAGGACAAATATTGAAATGAAATATCTCTCTTATTACTAATTTAATTAGTCTTAAAAACACGGACTACTGCGCCATCCGCCATTAGTTTAGTGGCGTCTGCTAAATCGAATCTCTTACCCCTTACCTCTCTCAGCCTGTGAGAATTCAACCAATCCCGTAGGGGTAAGAGGTTCGGTTTAGCAGACGCCACTAAACTAATGGCGGATGAAGAAATAGCCCTTGATCGTTTTTAAGACTAATTAAATGCTAATTATCTTGTAATAAGAGATGATTTACTTAATATTTTTCCTTTCATATTTAGAAAAGGGCCGTTATTTTAAGGTATAATATTATGTTATCTAACCTTTTCTTTTAATGGATAACTAGACCAGGACTGACCTTGAAAGTTACTGTTTTTGAGATGCTCGATCAAGGCGGTTCCGTTTCGAGGATCATGACCTTCTTTCTCGGTTTTATTTATGGATAAACATAACATCTCGACAGCGTCATGGAAACTGGCCGTGAAGTAGTTCACCTTAAATGATTAGGGTTATAAAAAATACCATTGAGTAACTTGTTGATTTTTCTAAAGGCATGAAAAGAAAAACTAAAGAATATTTATTTTTATCCTTGCAGAATGCTTTAGTCGGTACAGTTCCTTTTAGTTTCTTTGGCATAATCCCATCATGCTTTCACGGGTTGTCCACAAAACATTTTTTAAATTGAAAATAAGAAGTTATACTTAGAACTATTTGACTACTTTTGAGTCATAATTCAATTTGAAAGGCGTTTCACCACGAGTTATTAAATTTTAAGTGGATAAACGAAGAGGATTATACCATAAGTTCATAAGATACGTTCCATAAGTATGACTTCGTAATGCTAGAGACTTACTGAGAGCTGAGCTAGTTCGAGAACGACGCGAGAATTGACTACACTCGGTTTTGCAGTCCATCTTCCTATTTAGTCTGTACTAAGCCTTTAATAGCGCCTCACCAGGAGTCGCTTTACGAGAATCTATGACGTTTCATCTACGTCACTTCATGACAAGCTCTCACTAACCATTGACAAACTTATGGAACATATCTTATGAACTTATGATATATTACGCGTCTACAGTCTTTGAATGACCTGACTTGATCCAAAATTTCCACAGAAAAACCAGGTTTTCAATGGGAATTTGAGTTTAATTAAAGGTGCTGAAAGACTATAAAACTACTCGAAAAGAGTGGTTTTAGGGCTTTAGTTTGTTTACCGATTGAGTATAATTGTAGTTGTACTTTTCGACGGATATCTTCTTAACGTTTTCGGCGAACTCGGTGAAATCTCCTACCATAGGTTGATGTAAACTGATGATAAACAAAGACTGGGAAGCTTTCTTTAGTTGTTGTTTTTCCTCCGGTGATTCTAATAAAAAGTATAATTGGAGTTAGTAGGTCCAAAATGTGTGACAATTTAATTAGTGGTTCTGTATTGCAACACAAAGTATGATGGTTGAAACTTTATAGTAGACAATTAAGCGCTAATATCAAAAGTATAAATAAGTAAAAACAAAAAGTACACTTCGTTGAAACTTGCTCGTGCCGTGTAATATGAGAAGCCTTTCTTTATTATTTATTATTTCTTTCCAGAATAGTGTCGACCCCCTCTGCGTATGATTACCATCCAGACCGTGGCACAGGGGAAAAGCCGAGTATATGCTCATAAAGTAGTAGACCAAAAATTTACATTTGAATCTCCAGCATCATGTAATACTTTCTATAAACCTATGACGTCAATAACCTCTTCCATCAATAGGCTCTTCCCTGATTGGTTAGCTCCAGTAGGCGGTTGAGTGAAGGGTAGTTGGCTTCTCAGTTTACATGTTGTCTACAGCCAAAGGCAGGGAAGTGTACTTTTTGTTTTTATATCTCTACACTTTTGCTAATATCACTTGAACAAGCAACTTCTTAAATTTAAATTGTAAGTACCTGGTCCTCCGGCCCAAGACTCGTTTCCACGGGCTTCGTTTTGATAGAGTTCAGGATAAAGGAAGATGTACTCTCCACTATCAATCATGTCTAATTCTTGAGCAATCAGAAGCATACTTCGAACTTCTTTCTCGCCACCCAGGATGACGATAACTGTTTAAACGTAGATTGGAAAATAAATTTGTTAGTCTTAACTCGAGTACAAGGAAAACATTTGCGAAGACGGGCTAGCGCGAGCAGAAGGGGATACAGAAGAAGGATGACACTCTGTATCCTCTTAATACTTCAATTATTCAATACGATTCACCCCGGGCTCACCCTTTTTGTTGGCTCCCTACCTCATCAAACTTCAGATGTGCATCGCACCGTGGGGTGAATTCTACAACTTTTTGGTACTAAATCCTCAGAAATCAACCCACAACCGACAACCTCGTCTTAACGTGGGACGAAAAAACCACAAGCGCATGCGCCTTGGAAAATACTATTAATCGCGCATGTGATTCGGTAAAGTAACCCTTGCTCCAAATGTTCTGATGTTGGGAAGAACCATGTTACAATTATGCAGCTTTGTGGTACACTTCTCTCGAAGACAAGTATTATATACTTCTGGTGCTAGTGAGAAGATCGAAAGAAGGAGATGATTATCTAGTTGAGGAAATGTGGCGGGAACATGTTAGTTATTAAGACGATGATAGCGATAACAGTCAGTTCCCACAACAAGTGTTTCGGTGGCTAAAAACAACCCTTTGAAATGTAAACAGTTTGGAATATAAGTTCCTTAAGTGTAAGTTGGGGGTTAAAGCCATATTTCAAGTGAAATAATTGAAGCTTTTCAATATATAGCCTTCAATTGGCAGCCATATGTGCGTGTATCGCTAAATTGAATGCAATTGTTTTTACCACCTTTTTATTGATATGTATATTGAGAAAAACTGATTGCTTAAAGTATTTTTAAGTTTAATTTGTTCGTTTTTTATAGTTAGTTTTTAGAATGCAAGTGCATTGTGTAGTCGAGTTTAAAGTTTTGTACAATTTCACAAGTACACCGTGTAGTCGAGTTTAAAGTTTTGTACAATTTCACAAGTACACCGTGTAGTCGAGTTTATAGTTCTGTACAATTGCACAAGTGCACCACCTAGTCGAGTTCATAGTTCTGTACAATTGTGCAAGTGCACCACGTAGTCGAGTTTATAGTTCTGTACAATTGTGCAAGTGCACCACGTAGTCGAGTTTATAGTTCTGTACAATTGCACAATTAGTACATCGTGTAGTCGAGTTTATACTTCTGTACAATTGCACAATTAGTACATCGTGTAGTCGAGTTTATAGTTCTGTACAATTGCACAAGTACACGTGTAGTCGAGGTTATAGTTCTGTACAATTGCACAAGTACACGTGTAGTCGAGGTTATAGTTCTGTACAATTGCACAAGTTCATCGCGTTGCCAAGTTTATAGTTCTGTACAATTGCACAAGTTCATCGCGTTGCCAAGTTTATAGTTCTGTGCAATTGCGCTAGAACATTGTGCAGTTGAGAGACCCGCATCCTAGTTGAAGTTTCAGTTCTCAATGACTAATCAAAATAATTTCATAGATGATTTTGAAGTCCTAGACAACTGGGTGAGAGCATAGTCTAGTGTAGTTGGAAATTGCGTAAGGGATTAATTTAATGTTTGCGTAAATGCACCTGTGACCCTGATATGGTTTATGTCATAACAAAATAGCACCTGTTTGAAAATACGAAAGGAAAACAAAATTTTTTTTAGATGCAACTTAAGTTTCAGAAATACGGGGCGGTAAAGGATTCATTAAAAAATCAACTAAATTTGCCACGGTAAAAATACCGTGTAAAAAGGGATCACAAGAATTTCGGGTAAGGCAAAGAGTTCTTCCTTCGCCACTAAAAGAAATCTAGTTGGCGAGACTACGAGTCAGCCGCCTTAGGTACTAAGTATAGACAAGATTCTCCCAAGGGACTTGAGAGACTTGCCATGGAATGGAGCCCTTAAGGAATTTCCACGCAACTTTTGCGTCATTTCAGAAATTTGTCGGAAAACTTCCACTATAAAAATCCATTCGTAACTTAAAAACGAGAAGGACCGTTGCTCTTTTGAGTAATTTGACTACAATTCAAAATATTTTCTTTTAGCTTCCTCTTTTACTATGTAACTATATGATGTCATAAGATAAATACTGCTTATGAAAGGTCATTAAACTTGGAAACCCCTTAATTTAAAAGTTAATTATTTTAATGGGTTTGTATACCGTATAACGTACGCGGAAAAGAATGGTTTCGATGCCATCAAGTTAAAAATAAAGCTAATGATTTCGAAAGGTACTGTTTTGGTTTAGAAACAGGTAAAGGTATAAATGTTCCCCTTGCAAATGGCGACAAGAGCTGGGGAGTTAGACAATGAACTTATTCAACTCTGCCACGATTATTGTACTATGTTCTTGTCGCGTACTGCCAATAAATACCATCTTTGAGTCTAGGCGTAGAGTTTGTATAGGTAAGAGATTATATAAGTGACACAGGGAATTTTATTGGGTAGCTACGATCTCTAGTCGTGGGAGGAGCTTCTATCATGACGTCAGCATGGCCTACACACCTTCATTGTTTAGATGCATAGCCAATAATTCCATGTGTCGCCTGTTTAATTTCCTGATCTTTGTTGTAGATTACTGGATTGGTAAAACAGTTCAAAACTAGTAGACATAAACAAGGCGACCCAAGTGCTCGTAATAGTAGCCACATCGTACGAGTGAATAGCCCCTCTATACCCTACCCTAATGAGTGGATAACCCCTCTATACCTTACCCTAATGAGTGAATAGCGTTATCTTTTACAATGCTTAAATAATTTACCGTGCATAAAATCAGAGTGAATAGCCCCTCGATGCCCTACCCTAAACGGTGATAGAATTATTACCCGTATAAATTTACTTATGCCGTAATTGTAATATTCCGGCGAATCGAAGAACAGATAGTTTTAGTGATTATCCCCTCGATGAGTTTACAACATAGACTTATGCCGATGCACACTTATCGCTTCTTATAAATTTCTAACATGAACTTATGGTCAGAAGAGTTTGAAAGAGAAAGAATTCGGTAAAACACCCAATAATTGTAATATCCCGGTGCCTTAAGACCATTCTAAAAAGAACGTCAGTAAATACTTGCTTTTGCTTTCAAAATTTCCCTCGATTTCTTTGAATGTTAAAATAGGGGAGCGTGAAACTCTTATTGTCGACGGGTAAGAGGAATTTTTAAGGGAGGGTATATGGCTTAACCTAACTATCATAATTTCCTTCCTTTTAAAATACACGAACGAAAAATATCACCTCACCACAATTCTCTCCCATTCACTCTCCCTTCAATGACGATGGAAAAATTTTATACTGTCTAAGGCAGTTCTCTTTCACGACGCCGCCACCACCAACAGGCCAGGTCAAACTAAGACCCAAATCGTAGATGTTCATCATACGATGTGGCTAAAAACTAATAAGGACCATGTCCAAAAACTGGAACAATATGTATAAGCACCACAGAAGAGACACAACAACAAATTGCCTGAACTGACATGGTCTTATACTTCCGTTTGGCCCGCCATCTTTAAGGGATGTGCAATGTGTTATTTGTGTCAAGCACTACATCTTGGAGTAGTAGTGCTACTATTTACTGGAGTAGTGATTGGGAAATGTCACGTGACCGTAAGCGTGGAACGACTGCGACGGATAGATTCAACGTAAACGCCGATGCCCAATCCTAATGTACGGATTGTACATCTATTTAAAGTAAAGCGCGGCTCCTTTGATGCCCCTTATAGATGGCTTTTCTGCTACACAGTGGCTAAGCTTGCTAAAGGCTAGTTAAGCCAAAAGCAGGAACCAATGGGAACTAGTGCATTAGGTCTGATTGGTTCCTGCCTTTGGCAAGGTAAAATTCGTGTCCAGAAGATTAGCCGGAATGCTAGGGGTGATCATGGAGCCGAGCTTCCCTTTAAGTGGGACACACATATTGACTTCCGCAGAAACGCAAGTCCAAGTAAGACTATATAAATTCCTGGTAATGAATGCTCAGGGACTTCCTTGTAAAAAAATATGTGGAGTATTGAAATACGTCAGTGCTAATAATAAGTTCAAAAAGCACTTCTAACAACAAGCGCGGTTCATTAAACAAATCGCTTTTAAAGTTTTTCTTTCTAGCTCGGAATACAGGGAGGAGAGAGAGGGATCCATGAACACGTGAAATGACCCTTAGTCAAATCCCAATAATTGAATAATTGTTGGCATCTGATACTTCGACCGACTTCTCTCAACTGTTCTTTGAAATACTTTAAAAAGATTTACTAGCGGCAATTAAAGCGATATTAGGAAACATTCGGTCGTCATATGGTTTGTTTCAGAAAGTTGACGTTCTCATTTTCTCAAAGAACACCGCGACGGCGTGCCAGCGAACATTGATTTAAAGGTGCCAAAAAGTACGCCTTAAAGAGAGTATCAAGTATTGCCTGATATGATATGCCCTTTAATGAATAACGTTTATTGTTATTGCTTCAGAACCAACCTCTGGCCAAGATCAACCATCAACCAAACTTAATGGCACAATAAAACCAGAAGGGGATAATAGAAGAAGGATGCTACTCTGGACTGTGTCATATTAATACTTAGTTATGTGACATGATTCTTCCCAGGCTCATGCACCTTTTTGTTTGCTCTCCCGCTCATCAAACTTCAGATGACCTCACACCGTGCTATCATGAGTTCTATAACTGTTTGGTACTAAACCCTCAGCAATCAACCCACAAACCTAGATTGTCTTGACGCGGGACAAAAATCCACAAGCGCATGCGCCTTGACAATTAGTTAAGCACTAATACAGTAATTATGAGGGAATTATTTATCGCGTATGTGATTCGGTTTATTAACCTTGCTACAAATGTAAAATGATGTTGGGAAGAATCATGTTACAATTACTCCGCTTTGTGCTGGTACACTTCACTCGAAGATTCTGCTTAAACATAATTGTGACAAACAGTCAAAAACTAAAAGAAGTACGACTCTGTAACTGTAACAGGTCGTAATCTCGATATCTCGATATCTCTTGATGTTTTTGAAAACATAGTCTTCAAACCAGGAGGACTGATACCATTTACACCTAGGAGGCGAGGCTACTTTTTATTGCACTTTATCCGCCAAGTAGACTGGCCTCCAGGCGTAATAGGTATGAATCCTCCTAGTCTGAAAACTACGTATTATAAATTAAGTAATTACTCTGATGGATTACGCCTTGTTGTGAGTGGTAAATTTACGCTAATATACCGTTTTTATCTAACAAATACTATTCTACGGAAAAAGAGGGCTTATGTTAATATTATAATTTCCGTCAAATAAAATATTCTCCGATGTTATTAGCTTCGGTCAATATTTTGCTATTTCCCCCATATCTGACAGCCTTTTAGTTTTACGATGGGTTGAGTAGTAAAATAGCGTACGTTGTTTCAAGTATTCCCGGAATATGGATGTAACTCAATGGTCAACAGGGTAAGGGTTTTGGGTGTGGTCATTTTAGTAACATTTTGGGTAGTGGGTAATAACTCTCCATCTCATACGTATGTTACGTTCCCTATGGACTCGCGTAAAAGAACGTGCTTGAATAAATTAAGTCACGAGAAAATTTGTAAAATAGAACAAGGGCAAAAACCATTTTGCTATACTCCGTGGGGTTTCCAATGTGCTAAGGTTGTATAGCACCCAACAACGATCTAAGGCTATACAGTGGGTCGCATACACTATAAAGTGACGAAGAGTGCCACATAATTTCATAAACTTGAGAAATGCCTGCCCAATTCAATACTCGAGGGATACAGTGACCACGACACTATAAGGTGCCATTTCTAGTAGCATACATTTTTTCTCTTTCCGTAAACCGTAGAAAATCAACATAATCAGAAATAAACCCTTGTAGTAATTAATTTCAGAATTTCGTTTGCAGGAAAACTAAATTTGTCAACTTACTGGTCTATTGAAGGTGTTCCCGATGTCTATTTAATTTCGAAAACAACCCCACCGTGAGAGAAGGTTCTATATATGTATACGCATACAAAACTGGTTCTGGTGTAAGAATGGTGGAAGTCAGGGACAATACATACTCATACGGGACTATCAAACTATCTAACTGGGTATCAGAGCATTACTACGTTGGTTATTAGTACATAACCACACGGAGTAAAAATGGGAAATAGATTGGAGCTATTTCATTTGAGACCTTGTTGATAATATTACCAAAAGAGGATTATGCTTCACACGTGTTATGTGTAAAGCCTAATCGGCTTCTGATATTACTTTGTTAAAATATTATTTCGTAAAAAAATTGTCTTAATTTAGCTATATAGATTGTTTCTGATAAGTCTGGCATAAATTAAGGGGATGTTCCTAGGGCGATTATGAGTCGAAAATTTTCAATGACATTTTGCCGTCCGGTCCACTGTTTTCGAGTTATAATTTGAGTGTTTTTTAAAATGGCGTTTAAATAAAGCGAGTGTTTAAAAAATTCGGAATTATTTTCATAATCCTTAATCATACTTTAGCTTCATATTTTAAAGTATGCTCTTAGAGGCAGATCAAAAGGGCCGTGAATTCCAAAAAAATCTGCATTCTCACCCTTTCTATATAGATAGTGTGAGGACAAGTTTTGCCAGTCATTTGTGAATGCTATTAAACCGATATTAGCAACAGACTGAATAGCGTGTAATTCTGTTCGATTCAGTGATCATTCAGTTCCAAACGTAGAGAAGAAGCTCTCACAAATTACTGGCAACCCAGAAGCGCTGTTAAAGTAAATACACTGGGAAGTAAATGTTTCTAGCCCCTCTAGTGCACCCAATGCGTAAGAATTTTTATTCCCTCAAAGAAAGATTGAAAAATAACTTTTGAATGTGTAAAACGATTCGATGATTACACAATACCATAAGTTCATAAGATATGTTCTATAAGTTTGTCACTGGTTACTGAGAGACTGTCATGAAGCGACGTAAGTCATAGATTCTCGTAAAACGACGCCTGGTGAGGCGCTGTCAAAGGTTTAGTACAGACTAAATAGGAAGATCGACTGCAAAACTAACCGAGTGTAGTCAATTCTCGCATGTCGTTCTCGAACTAGCTCTCATTAAGTCTGTATCATTACGAATTATAGGTTGTATCAAACTTATGGAACATATCTTATAAACTTATGCAAAACATAAATCACTGTTCTTAAAATGGAGTATCGCCGGTATCGCTCATATGGCTATGGTATTAAGTTCAAAATTGCCAACAAAAAAAGGTATATTTACTTCTTGAACAGTCCTTCATATATTGCATCAACACCTCAAGGTCGGTCTCAACATATTTAGTCTCATTTCGTACGAATGTCCGTTCGCAAGTTATCTCTATTTGACCCGCCTTTTCAGTATTAATGATGGACCTTATCTCCTCAGCCAAAGTGGCGTAAAAGACATCCTCGTATCGATAGACCATGCCGAAATAATGCCAATCCTCGTGCAAGAGAAAATTAACGATAGCACGTGCTTTGTCGCGCAAGTCGTACGACACTCGGACCAAAGTAGTATAGGACTTCCTGTCGCGTAGGACATCCCCGAGACCGGTCAAAATCGGAATATTAAGATACCTAGCGTATGGACCCACACTTTGCAGATCCTTACTGCAAGCGGGTCCCACTATTGCCGTTAAGTCGTATTTTTTGCCCAGTGACGTGGCTTTTCCAATAGCGTCGCTTTCGGAACACCGGTGCATGTAAAAACCTTCCAAAAGGTTCAATTGTACATTGTAGTTTTCTTTGCACTTATCTTTGGCCAGCTCGATGGCCGGCATAATTCGTTCCACGTCGAAACGGTTTGTTTGAGAATCTTTAACGAGGAGTACCGCGACATCGTAAGGTCCGGCAGCGTAACTGCAACCGAAACTGATCAAACTTATAAACGCGATCACAGTAATCCTTCGATTTAAATCATCTTCCTTACACTTCGTCATCTTCCCGTTTTAGAAAGAATCTTTTGGATGAGGATTATAAGAGGAAGGTTTGCGGTTTATCGCGGTGCGATAACTTTTTTCTATCGTTGTCGCTTTCACCGTTCGTAACTATTTGGCGAACTACACTACACGGATTGCCACTGTGGAGCGAGTGTGAGCTCGCTCTTGACAGAACGAAGAGAGAGGATTGGGAGAGGTTGGAAAAGGGAAGAGGCAAAAAGAGGAAAAGAGCTATCGCTAGCTTTAGTTAGTAGAAAAAGTAAAGCATTTTTTTTTCTACACACCATATCACATGAGAGAGATTACGATTCGGAAGCGCATGGATTATTATAATCATAGTTAACAGAGAGTGCGCAACAAGCCTTAACTACAACATGATCTTCCTTGAACAGTTAACTGCATTCCGATTGAGTTAAAATCTATTTCTGCAAATATTATACAGATTTATTTTGATGTAATTTTAGTTGTTTTCACGATTAATTTCATTTTGTGGTATGATTTTAATCTATTGGGTTATAAAATTGTTATGAAGGTGTCGGATCTGATCATTACATAACCAATTTGTACCATCACAAGTTCATAAGATACGTTCCATAAGTTTGTAACTGGTTACTGAGAGCTTGTCATGAAGTGACGAAGGTGAATGTAATACACCCTTTCGACGAGTCTAAGAGGGAAAGGCGCAGGGGTAAAACTCTGCCTTCCATCTCGCTTTTTTAGCGCCTGCGCTGTAGGCGTTTTGGATCTGAGAGTGCGCAAACACGGCACTGGAGCAACCCCCTTGTATCTCCCGATACTAAGGGTTGCCTACCCCCCTTTTCCCGTCGAAATGGTGTACAGATTCTCGTAAAGTGACACCTGGTGAGCCGCTGTCAAAGGACTAAATAGGAAGATGGACTGCAAAACCTAGTGGTTTCAATTCTCGCTTGTCGTTGTCGAACTAGCTCTGAGTAAGTCTGTATCATTACGAAGTATAGGTTGTGTCATACTTATGGAACATATCTTATAAACTTATGGTAGAATGTTAATCCCGTTCAATCGGTATTTGCTGTTCTTGTTGATATTATCTGCCACATCACAATCTCACCACACCACAATTTATCATCACGCATATTTTGGGGTACAGAGGCTCGCACCTTTGAAACAAATCCTACCTTCTCAGTCTAATCTCGAGACTATTTTTAAAATATCGGAACTTCTTAAAAAAAGTCAAGGGCAATCTGGCTAGGGTAACGCACGCATCAATAGATCTTTTCTGTCTCTAAAATTGACAAAGAAAATGTGCTTGGTTAACGCTCTCCTCGGTAACAACTGAGGTTATTCCTTGGGTTTGACAGTGCCAGCTAAATGATCCAACTAAGAAAAAGAACTTCCTTTGAGGAAGTTATGTTGGCAAACGTTTCTCAATGTTAACTTTAAGGTTCTACCGAAGTTCTTGTACTCGGATATTTTGCCAGTAGTGCAAAACCGATGTATCTTGACATTACCATCAATGCTGGAAGATACTTCACCTTCCACTTACCAGTAAAAACACAAATTGGCACAGAGACTGAATAAACGGAAGGAGTGATGTCGGAGACTTCTCAAAATTGCATAAAAACATAAGTTCGTAAGATATGTTCAGCAAGTTTGTCACTGGTTAGTGAGATCTTGTGACGAAGTAATGAAGGTGAAGAGGCCATAGATTGTCGTAAAGCGACGCCTGGTGAGGCACTGTCAAAGGCTCAGTACAGACTAAATAGGAAGATGGACTGGAAAACCGTGTCGTTCACGCACTAGTTCTCACCAGGTTCACTTTTACACATTAGTATATTTCAAACATAAGTTCATAAGATATGTTCCATAAGTTTGTTACTCAGAGCAAGGCTGAGAGCTTGTCATGAAGTGACCTAGGTGAAACGTCATAGATTCTCGCAAAGCGACGCCTGATGAGACACTGTCAAAGGTTTTCTACAGACTAAATAAGAAGATGGGGACTGCAAAACCGAGTGGTGTCAATTCTCGCTTGTAGATTTCGAACTAGATCTCAGTAAGCCTCTAGCATTACGAAGTATAGGTAGTGTCATACTTATGGAACATATCTTATAAACTTATGACAAAAATTATATGCTGTGAAAAAGGGGAGACGTGATGTCAATAGGCCTAAATGTACTACCAAAGCTGACGACAGTACTTTAATTTAAATTATAAAATATTCATTTCGGCCATTTAAAAGCTACTCGGTTTATAAAACTCTCAAAACCCATTGTTTAAATATTTTTATAAACAAAATATATTTCACAACGTATGTCCGACCTCTCTTTTAATACACTTTGCACTTACGAAGTTAAGTTTGAGCAAAATCGAAAATTTTCGGCGGCGTCAAAGTGTAGGGATTACGATAAGTATTCTTGGAACTTGAAAGAAGTTTCTTGTTGACAAATAAAAACTAGCCAAAATGTCTTGTCGTAAATCTTAAATCTCGCTTAGGGTCTTATCAATACGTCATTATAAACGTGCACCACTGCAGAAGGTAACATACCCTTAAATATCGTTGCAAATAATCTCGAGTTACATTGATAATCCAGAAGCGAATCGCTCATAAAAACGCCCAATTTTTTTTTCCTTACCGAACAAACGATTTATTGTTCCAAATTAAATTGCTTTAATCTGAGTTTTGCCAAACTAATTAAAAGGATAAAGGATGCTGCCTTATGTTTCTCGTCCCGAAAAATAGATTACGCGTGTAATTTTGAGGGACAAACTTAAATTATAGCTAAAATACCCTGGTTCTTAGTAAAAAACGAAATCAAAATCTGTAATAAAACGATCTCCTTTGCGACGAAAGTAAACTTAAGAGGGTGGCAACGATGGAAATTAACCTATTACCTTTACCATGGCCTTCAAGTGGAGCCTTATCGTTCCTCGTGTTTGACTTGCAACCTTATCGAAAATTGGGTAGGCAAACGTTGCACGTTTAATTGGTATATTGAAGGCAAAGTAATTGCTTGGTTTTATGGCTTGCAGGATGGCTAAAATGATATTACCCATTTTATTGTGATGATATCATAAGTGTATTCGTTTTGTTTTATAAGTTTGACACTTCTTACCGATACAGAGTGGTGTAATAGTATCCTCAATTACAAGAAGTAAAACCATGAAGCGATATCTAGTTTATTAGGGAGAAGGTATAAATTCGCCACATTTCTAGCTTTATCTCCAGTCCAAACGTAGGTCCGGAGTTAATCCCCGCCTCTAAATGACAACCAGCATCTCATTGGTTCTTGAAAACTCACGTCTGCGCGACGCGAATGACGAAAACTACGTATTTTCCGACTGAGGAGAGGCGAAATAGCCCAACCTCCTTTTACGTCCCCCCTTGTAATTTGAAAGGGGACTGGCACTATGGCGCGCTAATACTTAGGCATCTTATACCTTCTCCCTAGTAAACTAGATATCGCTTCTTGGTTCAATACACAACGAATTTTTGGGGTTAAAAACTATGTCTTCCATGTTTGGGGTTGGACTATATAGACAGATATCTTTGTAAACGACGCATAATGAGTCGTTGTCAAAGAGTTAATCAAAGAAAAAGTGTCTCATTCTCAAACTAGCTCCAATTAAAGGCAACTAAGGCTTTACTAGAAGTAGCAAACTTAAGAAACACTTAAAATTTATGGTAAAATAGAGGGATGGTTATTGGTCAGTAGGGTAATCCTAAGGGTTAAAGGGTTTCACAAGCTTCTTGCTTGCAAACGCCAATGACAAAGACTGGCGGATTTTACGAGAACTAAAATGTATGCAAACCTTTTACGTACAACTCAGAGTCGTTTTTCGTTTTTAAAAGATCCTTTCCACTAGAGGTCTTCTTCGTCGCACGGAGAGCGGGGCGGAGTGAAAATCCCCATACCTATAACCATAAGTTTATAATGCCTCTAAGTAGAGAAATGGCTGCTACTCCTATGGCAATAGTGTTTGTCTGGCTCCCTTTAATGAAACCCTATACTCTCTCCGTATCATTTATCACCTCAACTTCAATACAAAATTGGTCTGCCTAGCCTAGCGTTTCTTTTATCCCTTTTAGAATGTTTCAGGACTGAAACCGCCTCTATCTCACCAGAGAGAGAGAGAGAGAGGGATTTGGGGTTGCTTAAGTAAAATTCGTTCCCCCCAATGCCTGCCTATACAAAACGTAAAAATCTCCTTTATTCCATTGGATGATTTTTTATCATGTGACCCATTTAGTAATGGTGTCGACCGCTTGGTGGCTGCACCGCGACAGAAATTTCAAAATTTTCTCTCTTAGGATCTGACGCCACAGTAGCCTACGGAAGATGCCCAGTTGTAACCCGTATTTGTGTACTTAGAGGCATGATAAACTTATGCTATAACGCTGCCTCTGTACCCCCACCGAAGTCCTCCCAGCATCCTCAGCGTTTAGGTAGGGTCATACGGTACGAAAACCTAAAGTACGCCCCCTCTGTATTAAAAATAGAAGCTAGTTCTAATACAAATACAATGGCGATACGCGGCAGCACTTAACAATCGCCTACGGAAGATGAAGGCGTGCGCAAGGTACACTGGGAGAGTTTCGGTGCATTCAGAAAGCATGTGATTAGGCGCTGCTCCTGCGCGCGGGGGCATCTACAGCGCCCCCCCTCCTGCCATTCATCCCTATGCCCAAATGGTACCTGCGGAACCGCCGTCAAGGCATACGGGATCGGCCAGCGGGCCCGGCAACGCCCCTTAAGCAGGTGACTGAGGCGGGACACCGTCAGCGGCGAGCCCAGCCAGGAGGTGGTCGGTGACAGGGCTCGGACTAAGGCAGCAGAAGGCTCGAGGGGCCAGGGGATGGCCCTCCGAGCACAGCAGTGCCATACGGTCCAAAAGTGTATCCGCGACCCCCAGAGGGTTGCCAAGAGCTGGGGATGAGCTATAACAACACCTGGGCGGGGGCGAAGCGGCCGAGCAAAACGTTCGCGGAACGGGGCAGGGAAAGGTCCGAACCAAGGGCGAACCCAAGGAACCATCCTAACCGGCACACCGAACTCGGGCCCCCTCCGCCACGACAAGGCCTTTTGCTCTACTCCCAAGGGGGGGCACCCCTGGGAGAGGGAGGGGGAGAGTTTCGGTGCAGCAGGTCGCCCATAATATCATTTCCACTCCATCTTACCTCATTTTGGACGAAAGCCAATAAGTGGCAGACACAATTTTGTGATAAGCCATCAATCCCCAAGAGCTCGAACAACAATTGTTTTTAAAAAGTCGAGTCTTTAATCAACTTATCAAAATTTCTTCTCAATTCAGTCTATTATTTTTATTTATTATTTTCTTGTAAAAGTAGTCCGTTATTAATGATTCTTCTCTAATTTTGCATATTTTAACATTAAAATATTAATCGTATTGTATCGACTTGATTTTCGAGGGGGGTGATATTGAATGTAAGGGGAGTTAGGGTAAAGGTTGTCTATATACATTCACTGGGCAAAAATTTATATTAAATAACTCCTAATAGAATGAAAGTGGATGTAAGGTCGAAGGGTAGGAATAGTTAGTTAGGGATTTCGGAGAATTAAATTAATATTCCTCGTAATCATTGACTAGAAAATGGTAAATGAAAGTGGCTTTCTTCCTTTCAACCACTTGTTGGTTAGTACGCGTACTCTTCGATGGCGGTGATCTCAGCAGAATTCCGCCAAAAATTGTGGCTAAGAAACAAAACGTTTCACAATTTTAGCAAAGTTACAAAAGTAACGAATTAAAATATAGGGGAAGGGGGCGAACGAGTACTTCATTGACCTCACTTAACGACTAACTACTACCCGTGGTTGGCACGCACCTGAAACGACGCCGAGATTACGCGGCGTACGTCGAAAGGGCGCCGAGATTACGCGGCGTACGTCGAAAGGGCGCCGAGATTACGCGGCGTACGTCGAAAGGGCGCCGAGATTACGCGGCGTACGTCGAAACGGCGCCGAGATTACGCTGGGGGGAGGGGGTACGTCGAAACGGCGCCGAGATTACGCGGGGTACGTCGAAACGGCGCCGAGATTACGCGGGGTACGTCGAAACGGCGCCGAGTGATCATTCCTTCGAACTGTATAGACTTATATTCTATAATAATAATAATAATAATAATAATAATAATAATAGGCTTGAATTCACAAAATCTATCCTCAACATTCGACCTAATTTCGAAAACTTGGCTCTGTATTCAACAAAGGAATTTTTTATATATTCTGACGCAAAAAAGAATAATAGGGACTTGGCAGTACTACGTCATGCAACGTCAGGCTACCTTCCACTAGAGCTAAAAACATACCAGGAGGAGGGGCTTATATAGGTTTCATTCTGTAAAAAAAACATACCATAATGGCGCTAGGGGCGGAGTTAAGCCCGAATTGCCAAGTCCCTATTCAAATGAAGTGTACTCGCCCAGATCCCCTAATAAAGATAAAAAATGATTCTCACCCAACATTTTGGGATCAAGTTTGTTATGATTGGAGTGTAACCTTATTTCTCTCAAGAAAATAATGAGATAATGGAACACTTTTCGATGAATATCGGGGATTTCAGCTATAACTTGCCTACTGAGGATGTAATTGTTTGAGCACTCGAGGCATTTATCATGGAAGCTATAGGGGATAATGGGTTCTGCTAATGCCTCGAGAAATAAAAGAAAGGCTTCCGCCACAGAATGCACGCTACCAGCTGAGTTTACGTTGGTTAAGGCTTTTTTAACATTTTCGCGGTGTTAAGTTATACCAGAAGGGGATAATAGAAGAAGGATGACACTCTGTATCCTCTTAATACTTTACTTATGTATAACATGATTCTTCCCAGGCGAGGGACCCCTTTTAGTTTGCTCTTCTACTCATCAAACTAAGTTCAGATGGGCATTGGGTGAATTCTATAACTGTTTGGTATTAAATCCTCAGCAATCAACCCACAAACCTTCATTGTCTTGACGTGGGACAAAAATACACAAGCACATGCATGCGCCTTGGCAAATAGTTAAGCAGCGCTAATAGACCCAAGCAACAATTCTTTTGAATTTTTATAACTGCTCAGACCTCGTCCGCGGGTTTTGAGGCGAGAAAGGGATAATCTGATTGGCTTGATTTTGCCATGCGCAGAACCCGTTTTACCCCAAGAGTCAGACTCTAATCCAATCAGAAAAATAAGAAATTTATTTTCGTCGCTCAACGATAGATGGTACTACAGTCAATTTCGTTAGTCACGTGATCCTATCCTATCCCTTAGATAGAGACGAGACCAAGCCAACTTGTTTATTTGTTGGTTGGGTCTATAGAGTAACTAGTGATGAGGGAACTATTTATCGCGCATGTGATTCGGTTTAGTAACCTTGCTCAAAATGTAAGATGATGTTGGGAAGAATCATGTTACAATTACCCTCCCGCTTTGTGCTGGTACACTTCTCTCGAAGAGACTTGTTATTTACTTCTGGTAATACATAAGGACTTACCATCCTGTTTCGGCTTATAAATTAATACTTTAAAAAACATTTTTGTAAGGATACGAACATGCTCTGGCCATCCGACATCCAATCTATCGCGTATTCTTTGAATTTCGGCCCCTAAACCTGGTTGTTGGAATAAATCCTCCTGTTAAATAGCAATATAAAACACTGTTAATTATTAAACATACATACATACATACGTCAAAGCATCTATAATTTAATTACTTGAGTTAAACCATATTTAAATAAATGGTCAACGAGAATCCATATTTCTTTGGGAATCTCGAATAAAGGTTTCTTAACTTCTTTCAAACTTTTTGTTTCCTACGCAAAGTAACAACACAAGATATTTAAATCCTTTTCAAAGATTATACAGCGTTCATACAATTTTTGGAAAACAAATTTCCCTGAGATTTCCTGATTTTTCCCCATATACTTCCCTGAATTTTCCAGGTTTTTCCCCCTATATGGAGTATCCTATGGAGCAAATGCTAACGAAGGAGGGGGGGGGCAAATATGACTATAATATATTCAAAGGACATCCCCGTATCTCTAGTAGAACCAGAGTTATGAGCCTCCAAAGTATAGTGTAATGTTAATCCTATGGAGGGGGTTGTTTATGAACATTTTTCGTAATTACTCGGCCCCTGTTTGACGCAAATTTCCCTGAATTTAACTAAAAATTATAAATTTCCCTGAGTTTTCTGTCAACTATTTATTTCCCTGATTATTCCAGGTTTTCCCTGTTTTCCAGGTTTGTATGAACCCTGATTAATTTCTATTGCTTTCCCCCATTCCACCCGCTATGCTAAGCTCAAATGAGGAAGATTGTCGGTTGTCCCACAGTCCGAACACCCCCCCCCCTTCAATTTGTTGTCCAATAGGGGGATGTGTCGGCCAAATGGTAGTATTCCCCCTCCACGGATTTTTAAAAGTTTGTACTCATTTCTGATAGTAAATGAGGCGGGGAACACGATGCCGTCAAAATTTTTCACCGCAAATGATTTTTTTTTTTAAAAAAAAGGTAGCACATATTACTTATGGTTGTTTGTATATTTGATATTTGGGACGCATACACTTGTTTAGATTATGTTTGGGATATTTTAGGTTCAGGTTAGGTTAGGTTAGGTTCAGGTTAGGTTAGGTTAGGTTAGGTTTGGTTAGGTTAGGTTTGGTTAGGTTAGGTTTGGTTAGGTTAGGTTAGGTTTGGTTAGGTTAGGTTCAGGTTAGGTTAGGTTTGGTTAGGTTAGGTTCAGGTTAGGTTAGGTTAGGTTAGGTTCAGGTTCAGGTTAGGTTAGGTTCAGGTTAGGTTAGGTTAGCTTAGGTTAGGTTCAGTTTCTATTAGATTTCTCCTTTTCCAAAATATTGCAATTTTCATAAAAAAAAAATTCAAAAAAAAAAATTCAAAATCATTTGCGGTGGAAATTTTTAACGGCATCGTGTTCCTCACCTCATTTACTATCAGAAATGAGTACAAACTTTTAAAAATCCGTGGAGGGGGAATACTACTATTTTACCGATGTGTCCAATAGGGGGACGTGTCCAATTTAGGGTCAGTTTAAAATTTTTGATCATGCAATAAAAAAAATTATATACGCGCTACATTTAAAGATAACATAAACCATAGCCGACTTGTATTAATAAAGGCCTATAGGTAGGAAGCTACCCATGGGGCGGCATACCAATTTTTTAGCGACCGCTAGATGTCGCCTTTAGGGGGAAATTTTGTGGCGGGAACTTCAAAACGAATGAAAATGCCAATAGGAGAATGCTTACTTTATGTATTGAGGTTGGGTTTTTTTTTTGAATAAAGTAAGGCAGTTTTTTTAGAAGTAATACATTCACTTGATAACAATATATTTGTCTTTATCTCATTTAAAGTGCGTTTAGTAAGTATGTTTTCTACTTTTCTATCTCAGTACAATGTAATATTTTCAAAATAAGTGTTTTGATTAGTACCTAACATATGAAGTTTTTTGAATCACTTTACAACTTTGCATATTTTCGGGGTAAGGGTTTTTATTTGTACGTTTTGACTGTTTCTTCAACGTCACTTATATCTTTGGCATAGTTGATCATTAGGAGTTTGACAAGATTATCTAACGTAATATCACATAAATTAATATATACCTATTCCTCCCCCATTTTCAGCGTACCTATTCCTCCCCCATTTTCAGCGTACCTATTCCTCCCCCATTTTCAGCGTACCTATTCCTCCCCCATTTTCAGCGTCCCACCAGACCCAATTGTTTCCGCAGTTAAGGCGCGTATTTCCCTCAGATTTCGTATCCACCCCCATAAAATACGCCAGTAATGTTTTGGTAAATATAGACATATTCACGGGGTTGGCCAATTACATGAACCTCAAATAAAAAATTATAATTACAAATCAAAACTATATTAAATTACAAATTATAAATCATCGTAGGATTCATATCTGATTTTGTTAAAGAACCCTTAATGTTTCTACCTCGTCAAAATACTTTAGGTATTTTAAAGTATGCAATAACGCAATAAGTTACTAAACTTTTTCAATCCTACTGTATATATTCATTTATGTGATATTATGTTAGATAAGCTTGTCAAACCCTAATGATCCCCCGAAAATACGCAAAGTTGTAATGTGATTCAAAAAATTTCATATGTTAGGTACTAATCAAAACACTTATTTTGAAAGTATTACATTGTACTGTGATAGAAAAGTAGAAAAAATACTTTACTAAACGCACTATAAATGAGATAAAGACAACTTTATTGTTATCAAGTAAATGTATTACTTCTAAAACAAACTGCCTTACTTTATTTCAAAAAAAACCCAACCTCAAGGCAAAAAGTAAGCTTTCTCCACTGCTTTCTCATATTGGCATTTTCATTCATTTTGCAGTTCCCGCCACAAAATTTTCCCCCTAAGAACGACATCTAGCGGCAGCAGATCACTACGGCCATTGCCAATATCAGAAAAAAAACCGAGGATCACCTATAGGCCTTTATTAATACAAGTCGGCTATGCATAAACAATCCAATAGATTCAGATTTCATTGAAAAATTGAAATTTCCAGCTCTGAATAATCGCGCCAAATTTCCTGGCACGCGCTTTGTCTAGCGCAATTTAATTAGTGCGAGATGTGATAAATAATGCGGGGCCCGACATAAGAGTATGCCAGAACAAGGGCAAAAATCATTTTGGAATTCTCCGTGTGGTTTCAAATGTGCTAAGGTTGTACAACACCCAACAACGATCTAAGGCTATACAAACTCTTATAAGATACGATTCACAATTTCTTTTAAAACCTGAGCTTTATATTCAATTTCAAAACCACGATTTTTGAACTATCAAAGCTGTCCCTTTTACCAGTCCCCTTTACGATTGCAATATCCCATGGAATCGCGTGCACTGCCTATTCCCGTGCATCACACCCACTAAATAAATAACTAACTGGTTATCAGCCCATAACTCCGTTGGTTATTACATAACCACACGGAGTAAAAAACACGCGAGCGGCATAAGAATATGCCAGAACAAGAGCAAAAATTATTTTGCAATACTCCGTGTGGTTCTAATTTACTAAGGTTGTAACACACCCAACAACGATATAGGTTATACAAACTCTTATAAGATACGTTTCACAATTCCTTTTAAAACCCTAGCTTTATACTGAACTTCAAAACCATTCTCGCACCACGATTATTGAACTATCAAAGCTGCCACTTTCACCAATCCCCTTTACGATTGCAATATCCATGGAATCGCGTGCACTGCCTATTCCCGTGCATCACACCCACTAAATAACAAACTAAATAACTGGTAATCAGCCCATAACTCCGTTGGTAATTACATAACCACACTGAGTAAAAACACGCGAGCGACATAAGAATATGCCAGAAAACGTTTTTATCTGGTAAGCCTGGACTGCCTATTCCCGTGCATCACACCCACTAAATAACTAACTGGTAATCAGCCCATAACTCAGTTGGTAATTACATAACCACACGGAGTAAAAAACACGCGAGCGCCATAAGAGTATGCCAGAAAACGTTTTTATCTGGTAACTGACTGGTTGAAGGATAAACTTTAATTCACAATGAAATCTGAAATTAAACATCCACCTGCAAGCCCAGGTGTCATTCCTTACCCCCTAATGAATCGCATATAGAGTAATGGTAGTTTCACCTACGCAAACGTCATCACCTATCTCTTAGCTCAGTATCACACCCCCTACCAAACGCGTAGGTTTCTCCTCTAACAAAAACGAGCTCAGTGGGTGTTATACACAATCTATTAACCTATCTACCACCATTAGTCTACAGACTATATAATGGACACACATTAAATAAATACTCTAAACCTTCATCTTGCAAATGAAACCATGAATTCATTTACTAACTAAATGAATTCATGATGAAACTAAATAACTTCTCAATGTCATTCAAAGACTGACAAATGTTTCAAAAACCGGTCACCCGCTAAACAAAGTGGTCAGAAACAAAAACTATCATCCTTTGCTATCCTACCAATCCCTTTAAGATAAGACAACACAAAATACAAACCAATTCAACGAGTTTTCCAATGGGTACATCTCTTATTGGTCCTGGCATTTGTACTAGAGCTTCTAAGGAGGATCCGAAGCAGCTTGGAATGTAGTTACCCGTTACCGTAATGTACACGTAAACGTTAAGAAAAAAATTTCACAAAAACAAGATGGTTAAATAATAGATAGATAAAGAAAGAATAAACAAAAAGAAATATAAATCACACAAAGAAAAGCATTCTTGGCAAAAACCTGGCAAAATTTAAAGTAAAAAGAAAAGTAAAAAAAAAAGGATATAAAAATATCTTTTCCCCCTTCGAGATGAAGTACAAGAATGTCGTAGATTCGATCTTTAACCGTGTTCAATTTCCACGCAGTTCTCTTATCCACGTAAACTTTTAATTCTATGTCGCATTTTTCTCCTGCGAAGATTTTCCGGAGACGAGAGAAACAGGGATTTGAAATAAAAAAGAACTTTTTGATATCTATTCTGGGACTAACCTAACCCAAGAAGTGATATACAGTTTACTAGGGAGAAGGTGTAAGATGCCTGAGTATTCGCGCACCATAGTCCCAGTCCCCCTTTCAAAATACAAGGGGGGGGGGCGTAAAAGGAGGCCGGGCTATTTCGCTACACTCTCCTCAGTCGGAAAATATGACTGTAATTTTCGTCATTCGCGTCGCGCTGACGTGAGTTTTCAAGAACCAATGAGATGATTGCTGGTTGTAATTTAGAGGCGGCAGGGATTAACTCCGGAACTACTATACGTTTGGACTGGAGATAAAGCTAGCTAGAAATGTGGAGGCGAATTTATACCTTCTCCCTAATAAATTAGATATCACTTCTTGCCTAACCCTAATAATTTTTCTTTTACCTGGCATGATAAACGAAACATAGGGCTTGATATTCAGCCAATCTTTAAATTAGAGACCATTTATTTTTTATAAAAAATTATTTTAAAATAGGTTACGAAATGGTGTTATAATAGATACCTTTGCAATAACGGGTATCATTTAGTTTCTTTATGAACTCAAATTGAACTGGAACCTATTTTTAATTTAAAAATTCAATGTAAGGGAATAGAATAGATCCTCATTGTTGGTCTTTCATGCTAATCGCAAGTTCAAATTTACGCCACTAGGGTGTTTGGTTTTTCATAAAGGGGGGGGGTCACTGGTCAACTGTAGGATAACTTTTGAGAAAACATGGGGGAGGGGTCACTGGTCAACTGTAGGATAACTTTTGAGAAAACAAGGGGGGAGGGGTCACTGGTCAACTGTAGGATAACTTTTGGGAAAACATGGGGGAGGGGTCACTGGTCAACTGTAGGATAACTTTTGGGAAAACATGGGGGAGCGGTCACTGGATACTTGTCAGAGTCAGACAGTGTTTTTCTTTTTTTATTATTAATCATTGATATCCTTTTAAGGTGGAATTTATAAACGTACAGGCAAAGGCAGGGTTTGCGCGCACAACGCTTGCCTTTGCCTTTTCTAACCTTTATAACATTTAATGTTATTTATTTTTTCTAGTCTTATTACGGTTCAGATTACAAGGCGTGTTCACTAGTCAAATGTCCAGTAAAAAATTTGCTTATTTTCCTTCCATGACCATGTTAACTTTCTATAGGGGTTCAAACAGAAAAGAGAAAGTAGCGCCAGTAACACCATTTCATGAATAAAATCAAAAAAGAAGTATCCAAATCCAAAATGACTTGGCACCATGGCCCACAGCCGCACGTGTCAATACACCAACCCTCTCGAAAGAAAACAAGGGCAAAAATCATTTTGCCTTACTCCGTGTGGTTTTCAAATGTGCTAAGGTTGTACAGCACCCTACAACGATATAAGGCGCTACAGTGTCGAACACACACTATAAAATTACGAAGAGTCCGACATAAACTTGAGAAATACCCGCCCAATTCAATACTTGAGGGATACAGTGACCACGACACTATAAGGTGCCATTTCTAGTTTAGCATACTTTTTTCTCTTTCCGTAGTAAATCGTAGAAAATCAACACAATCAAAAATAAACCCTTGAAGTAACAAATTTCACAATTTCGTTTGCTAAAAAACTAAATACATCAACGTACTGGTCTATTGAAGGTGTTCCCGATGTCTATGGTATTTCAAAATAAACCTCACCACGTCTAGTCTCCCAGTGAGGGAAGGCTTTCATACGAAAACTGGTTCCGAGGTCCTAAAACGCGCGGGTCAGGGACAATATAGAGTAATTTCTTTCCCATATACGGCAACGTCATAACCCTCTATCTCTTACCTTAGTGATATCCCCCCTCCCCTTCCCTTCCGGGGGCAAATAGTATTCTCTAGTACAAAGTTGCCCCTAACGTAGGGGATACACAGTTCACTCCCCCTCTCAACCGAAATTACTCTATATACTCATACGGGACTAGAAAACAATGCGAAATGATTCATTTCAAGGACGAGTTTAAAAATGATTCTACACTTCTACAAACTCTTATAAGATACGTTTCACAATTCCTTTTAGAACCCGAGCTTTATACTGAACTTCAAAACCGTCCTCGCGCCAAGATTTTTGAACTATCAAAGCTGTCTGTCACTTTTACCAGTCCCCTTTACGATTACAATATCCATGGAATCGTGTGCACTGCCTTTTCGCATACGGTGCATCGCACCCACTAACTAACAAACTAACTAACTGTGCATCAGCGCATAACTCCGTTGGTTATTACATAAATACAAGGAGTAATAAAACGGGCGCAAATTAATTACCAGACCGAATTAAATGAATCAAATCACAAAAACTTTAAGTGAATTGAATCGTTATAAAATCGTGTGCACTGCCTTTTCGCGTGCATCACACCCACTAACTAACAAACTAACTGCGCACCAGCGCATAACTCCGTTGGTTATTACATAAATACAAGGAGTAATAAAACGGGCGCAAATTAATTACCAGACCGAATTAAATGAATCAAATCAAAAAAACTTTAAGTGAATTGAATCGTTATAAAAAGAAATCAAGTTTACCTGTCCTATATTGGCGATGGTAAGGTAACGAACTTGAGATTCAATGAATCTGACATCTTCAAAATGAACTTCGGTTTTATCCACAGCAACTTGTGGTAAAAACTCATTTTCCAACTTATCCAGCTTCTTCATGACTTCCTCGTAAATTTTGCGGTACTTGACTTCATCTACCACTTTAACACCCGATTGGAAAACAGCGCTGACGGGTTTATGATCGCTGATCAGCATGGAAGGATGGCAACGATAACTCAGTTGCGAAATGTGCTTTCCTCTCCACAAACACCGGTCGCACCAAGCTGGAGGACGACTCTTTTCACTTTAAGAGACAAACACATTAAAATAATTAGGCTTAGAGAGTAAAATAATTAGCATAAGCGACCAGGGTTCATACAATTTTTGAAAAACAAATTTCCCTGAGATTTCCTGGTTTTTCCCCATATACTTCCCTGAATTTTCCAAGTTTTTCCCGTATATGGAGTATCCTATAGAGCAAATGTTAACGAAGGAGGAGGGGTAAATACGACTATTACATAATCAAAGGACATCCCCGTATCTCTAGTAGAACCAGAGTTATGTGCCTCCAAAATGTAGTGTAACGTTAATCCTATGAAGGGGATGTTCACGAACATTTTGCTTAATTACTCGGTCCCTGTTTGTCGTAGCCGTACGTTTTTAGTATGGTTAGATGGGGGATAAATAGGACTATAACATACTCAAAGGACATCCCCGTATCTCTAGTAGAACCAGAGTTATGAGCCTCCAAAGATTAGTGTAATGTTAATCCTATGGAGGGGATGTTCACGAACATTTTGCTTAATTACTCGGCCCCTGTTTGTCGTAGCCGTACGTTTTTAGTATGGTTGGATGGGGGATAAATAGGACTATAACATACTAAAAGGACATCCCCGTATCTCTAATATAACCAGAGTTACGAAGCTCCAAAGATTAGTGTAATGTTAATCCTATGGAGGGAGTGTTTATGAACATTTTGCTTAATTACTCGGCCCCTGTTTGTCGCAGCCGTACGTTTTTAGTATGGTTAGATGGGGGATAAAGAGGACTATAACATAATCAAAGGGCATCCCCGTATCTCTAGTAGAACCAGAGTTACGAGCCTCCAAAGTGTAGTGTAACGTTAATCCTATGGAGGGGATGTTCACGAACATTACTCGGCCCCTGTTTGACGCAAATTTCCCTGATTTCCCTGAATTTTACTAAAACTTATGAATTTCCCTGAGGTTTTTGTCAACTATTTATTTCCCTGATTTTTCCAGGTTTTCCCTGTTTTCCAGGTTTGTATGAACCCTGGTGACGGAATAAAATATAGGCTTAGAGAAGTTTTATGGTACCTTGAATCCCAGTCATTAGTTCCAGGATCGTATTTATAAGTGGGTACAAAATGAATGGAACCTTCGGTAAAACCGACGAAGATTTTCTTTAAGCCGTGTTGCATCTTAAGTTGATCATGTTCGAGGAGCATGGCGTAGCACTGCTTTTCAATCAAAGCCTTAACCCTTTCCAAATCGAGATCCATGATCCTATAGTTCATATCTCCAAACCAATATATTTGTCTAATAAAGAGATATCAATTGCCAATATGTTAATGCGTTTCGATTGGATTTAATTTTAGTAATTAGACCTGGTTTAATTCAACAAGTCATTAAAATCACTTCGTATAGTTCTTATAAGTAAGCGCTTACTCAAAGAATTACATATAAATATTATACCGTAACAATACCGCCTTCCGTGGTTAATGTAAGGATACGTGGTCGAGTTAGAAATGTCAGCGTTTCTTCTGGGACATACCACCTGATAAGAGCGAACTACGACAGGGAAAACTGCGAACTACGACAGGGAAAACTGCGAACTACGACAGGGAAAATCGGCGACGTGACGCGAGGAAAATCGACGACGACGTGCGGCGGGAAAATCGACGACGACGTGCGGCGGGAAAATCGACGACGACGTGCGGCGGGAAAAAGGGGGACGACGTGCGGCGGGGAAAAGGGGGACGACGTGCGGCGGGGAAAAGGGGGACGACGTGCGGCGGGGAAAAGGGGGACGACGTGCGGCGGGGAAAAGGGGGACGACGTGCGGCGGGGAAAAGGGGGACGACGTGCGGCGGGGAGAAGGGGGACGACGTGCGGCGGGGAAAAGGGGGACGACGTGCGGCGGGGAAAAGGGGGACGACGTGCGGCGGGGAAAAGGGGGACGACGTGCGGCGGGGAAAAGGGGGACGACGTGCGGCGGGGAAAAGGGGGACGACGTGCGGCGGGGAAAAGGGGGACGACGTGCGGCGGGGAAAAGGGGGACGACGTGCGGCGGGGAAAAGGGGGACGACGTGCGGCGGGGAAAAGGGTGACGACGTGCGGCGGGGAAAAGGGTGACGACGTGCGGCGGGGAAAAGGGGGCGACGTGCGGCGGGGAAAAGGGAGGCGACGTGCGGCGGGGAAAAGGGAGGCGACGTACGGCGGGGAAAAGGGAGACGACGTGCGGCGGGGAAAAGGGAGACGACGTGCGGCGGGGAAAAGGGAGACGACGTGCGGCGGGGAAAAGGGAGACGACGTGCGGCGGGGAAAAGGGAGACGACGTGCGGCGGGGAAAAGGGAGACGACGTGCGGCGGGGAAAAGGGGGCGACGTGCGGCGGGAAAAGGGGGCGACGTGCGGCGGGAAAAGGGGGCGACGTGCGGCGGGAAAAGGGGGAGACGTGCGGCGGGAAAAGGGGGAGACGTGCGGCGGGAAAAGGGGGAGACGTGCGGCGGGAAAAGGGGGAGACGTGCGGCGGGAAAAGGGGGAGACGTGCGGCGGGAAAAGGGGGAGACGTGCGGCGGAAAAGGGGGAGACGTGCGGTGGAAAAGGGGACGACGCAAGCCGTGATTTGCGAGATGTACTAGGTGAAAAGCGCAACATACAACAAGAAAATCGCGACGCACGACAAGAAAAGCGCGACATACTACAAAAAGGCGCGTCGTACCTCAAGTAAAGCGCGCCAAACTATAAGAAAACTAACTGATCCACCAATATCAATATTTGACAAATTTAAATTCCCTTAAAAGTTAAAACCTAAGATTTTTTGCACAATTCAAGAGAATGTGAATAACTTTGTACTTACTCGTGATCTTTAATTGTTTTTGGCGGTTTAAATTGAGAGAAAGTCATCCGTGAGCAGATATCATTATAATCTTGATTCCTCCTTTCAAATTCTTCAATATGAGCAGCCAAATGGCAATTTACAAAACACATAGATGTGTTATGGAGATCGAGACGAATGGCAACGCCTCCTTTGTTACCCTATCAAATGAAAATAAAAGGTCGAAAAAAAAAAAAAAAAAGAATAATTAAATAATATCAATTAAAACAAATACAAAATAAAAATAAAACATTGTAAAAATAAATATCAATTAAAACATATTAAATTAAAAACAGTTAAATTTACCATTTTTCCCATTATTCCTGTTCCCACAGTTTCCGCAGCGACATTTTGTACAAAATGATAATGTTCCAGTTTGACAAAAACTACTAACATCATTCCAATTAGTCGAACTAATTTCACCTAAAAATAAACAATTAAAATAAATATTTAATTAGTAAATTAGAAATAAACCTAAAGGGAGAACTCAGAATATGAATTTTTTAATTTTTTTTTCCCGCTAAGAAATTATTAGAATTCAGTTTTTGAAAGGTTTAAATATTAATTTTATTTACCTTTTGATACCTGGCCTTCGGGTGCAAACCATTAATAACAGCGCAAAGCCACTCCCCCTCTTTAGCCGTGTCATTGAATATGTAAACTTCCGTACTGAGATCTAGCTCTTGAAAGCCAATTGCATAAACATCGGGAGGTTCCGAATCACTGGCTAACCAATCAGCCAATGAAACTGTCGGAGATTTTCCATTTACATTCCAAGTTCCAGTAAATATTCTATCAATAATTTATTATAATCCATTAAATTATTGTCATCATAAGCCTATAATACTCTATATAAGCAATATTCAGCATGAATATGCATCCTTTTAAAAAGGGGCGTCTACTGGCGCCATCTCTTGGTGGCGGATTTGCTTTGCAAATAAAGCACGGACTACTATGATCCCAACCAATAACCTGTTTTGATCAAGGCAGCAAAATCACAGAAGCCATGCCTCTATTTTGTTTGCTATTTAAGAAAAACCTTTAAAGAGGCGAGTCCCCTGGCGCCATCTCTTGGTGGCGCACTTGCTTGAAAAATAAACCAAAGACTACAGTGATCTCAACCTCGACCCAAAGCCTGTCTCAATGAAGGAAGGAAACTCACAATAGGTTATACATCTATTTTGTTCCAATTGGCCATATGTCTAATCAGCGCCACTAGCGGATGGTCTGAGAACTACTCCCATAGAGACTAGGTATATTTAAGAGGGTTTGCAGAATTTCCGCCAGGTGGCTCGAATGCCGCGCCATCTGACGGAAATTCTGCAAACCCGCTTAAATATACCTAGACTCTATGGGAGTAGTTTTCAGACCATCCGCTAGTGGCGCTGATTAGACATATGGCCAATTATAAGAAAAACCTTTAAAGAGGGGCGTCCATTGGCGCCATCTCTCGGTGGCAGTTTGCTATATAACTATAAACTATGGGCTACTGTGATCCCTACCAATAACCCGTCTCAATCAAGGAAGGAAGGAAAATCACAGTCGGTCATGCCTCTTAATTTGTTCTGATTTAAGAAAAACCTTTAAAGAGGTTTGTCCTCTGGCGCCATCCCTTGGCGGCGGAGTTGCTTATTATTAAACTAGTCTCTAGAACCAATGCCCCTTACCCTATATATTTAAGTTAGAATTATTAAAGTAGTCCTTGGGAACAGTGAGGCTCGGGGTTTGAAATTAACAAACTAATTTTTCACTTTAAACACAGATGGCGCTACAGTCCATTCAATACTATAGGCCCTTATGGCATTCCCATACTTATGGAGAGTATTATAGGGTTACGTAGGACGTCACTTAACAAGTAAACAACAATATTATACCTGAATAGCTCAGGGTTTGAAATTAACAAACTAATTTTTCACTTTAAACAAAGATGGCGCTACAGTATCTTCCCTAAAGGCTATTATGGCATTCCCATACTTATGGAGAGTATTATAGGGTTACGTAGGACGTCACTTAACAAGTAAACAACAATATTATACCTGAATAGCTCAGGGTTTGAAATTAACAAACTAATTTTTCACTTTAAACAAAGATGGCGCTACAGTATCTTCCCTAAAGGCTATTATGGCATTCCCATACTTATGGAGAGTATTATAGGGGTATGTAGGACGTCACTTAACAAGTAAACATCCATATTATACCTGAATAGCTCAGGGTTTGAAATTAACAAACGAATTTTTCACCTTAAACAAAGATGGCGCTACAGTCTATTCAATACTATAGGCCCTTATGGCATTCCCATACTTATGGAGAGTATTATAGGGCTACGTAGGACGTCACTTAACAAGTAAACAACCATATTATACCTGAATAATCTGATGTTGGTGTAATCTTCCTCTCTCATAACCATCTGTAATTTAACAACAGATTCTCTGGCAGCTAGCGGTGTTGCTCCAACGGCAATACTAAAACATTTTCAATAAATAAATAAATAAACAACAACAAATCAATCAAACTCCCCATTATAATTTCTTTAGTACCTATGTCGAGGAATGTTTCCAAAACCATCAGGTGAATCAATATCCATTGCATTTTTCATACTAAACGAGTAAAAAGTAAACAAGAGTATTTTATTTTTTTAAAATTGAGTAAGACTAAGGAACCATCAAATTTATAATAACTTAATAAGACACCAACTTTTTGTCGTAAAACGGTTCAGAAGATTGCGTCATCTCTTTGCTAAAATGGTTGAATTTTTCATCAGGTAAAACGTCAGCAAAATTGTCATCAAAACCTACAGAAGAAATTATGTAATTTACTAATTTCTTAATTAATTTTTATTCAATTGCTATAAAAGGATTAAAATTTGATACCTAAAACATTTGAGTTTCCTTCTTCGCTACGTGGCAGCTCTGGTTCATTCTTATTTGCTTCGGTATTTTGTAGGAATTCGACAATAGGTGTAATTCCACCTCCATTTCCTCCCGATATATTTAATGAAGTTGTTTCATTACTTAACAAGAGAGCATCGAGACTCGGAGACAAACAATCCGGGTTTGTACTTCTATAAGCTTTAAGCCACGAAAACCCCGAGCTAATTTTTTCACCAGCTGTATAAACATAACTATTTAGTTCAGTCTAAAAAGTACATCAATTCAGGGTTCATACAACTTTTGGAAAACAAATTTGAAATTTCCCTGAGATTTCCAGGTTTTTTCCCCATATACTTCCCCGAGTTTTCCAGGTTTTTCACGTATATGGAGTATCCTATGGAGCAAATGTTAACGAAGGAGGGGGGGGGGCAAATAGGACTATAACATACTCAGAGGATATCGCTGTATCTCTAGTAGAACCAGAGTTATGAGCCTCCAAAGATTAGTGTAATGTTAATCCTATGGAGGGGATGTTCACGAACATTTTGCTTAATTACTCGGCCCCTGTTTGTCGTAGCCGTACGTTTTTAGTATGGTTAGATGGGGGATAAATAGGACTATAATATACTCAAAGGACATCCCCGTATCTCTAGTAGAACCAGAGTTATGTGCCTCCAAAGTGTAGTGTAACGTTAATCCTATGGAGGGTGTGTTTATGAACATTTTGCTTAATTACTCGGCCAATGTTTGTCGTAGCCGTACGTTTTTAGTATGGTTAGATGGGTGATAAAGAGGACTATAACATACTCAAAGGACATCTCCATATCTCTAGTAGAACCAGAGTTATGAGCCTCCAAAGATTAGTGTAATGTTAATCCTATGAAGGGTATGTTTGTGAACATTTTGCTTAATTAATCGGCCCCTGTTTGATGCAAATTTCCCTGATTTCCCTGAATTTTACTAAAAATTTTAAATTTCCCTGAGTTTTCCCTGAGGTTTTTGTCAACTATTTATTTCCCTGATTTTTCCAGGTTTTCCCTGTTTTCCAGGTTTATATGAACCCTGTGACAAATTTACCTTCACTGGCTCTGGATACCTCTGAAACAAATGCATTTGTTCTAGGGCTGAATGGTAACTCAAACAGAAGCTTGATTTTTTGAGACGTTACTTTAACATAAACGTCCGCTCCTGCTGAGATAGACAAAGTAAACTAAATATCGCAAACTTATTATAACATTTCCTACAATATTTATTACACAAAGCAAATATAAACATACCAGCTCCAAGGTCAATACCAGATGTATCTAAAAATGAAATTAGTTACAGGGGTGGAATTAATTAGGTTACTGTGTTTTAATAATGTAAGTCTTATTATTTAGGTATGAAACAAGCGGACAAACATTAAATTTTTAAATTAAACGATCCAACATTCGTTAGAGAGTTAAGTTCTTAAAAGTCACGGGCATGCTTAGGATTTAGATTGGAACTTACCAATCTCACATTTGAACTCGTCATTGACAGGAAAGGCTGTCTCAATGATTAAATCGCCAGGAGATGTTACTTTAGGCTTATTGGACATGAAAATCAAGAAGCCATGTTCACCACTTCTTTCTACGAGAGCCAATATGCGGCTCATTTTGACCCAATCTTGTACGAGTCCCGCCTCTATATACTAGTTGTAATAATAAGTTATGGAAATACTACTATTTTACTCACTGGGAATGTTTTGGTTTCAAAAGGATACAATAACACATCTATCACCCGGTGATAAACTGCCTTGCACAGCAGATAAAATTTCGTGATCCATGTTCAAAGTTTTTTAAACTTTTTCTCTTGAGTCTACTGTCTACTCAAAATTTCACGATTTAAGCCTAGGCTTACGCTTCAAAAGCTTTTTGATCAGCCGATCCGTTCAATGGACGACATAATTAATTGACATTTATTATAGGTTTCATAATATTAACAATTTTTTTAAACATATATGGCTTCAACTAAAATTTAAGACTTTAATCTTTCTTACAGAGATAAGAAAAAGATCGACACCGCCAAACTTCCGTAATCTTAAGGAAACGAAAACCTCTCACATTTATTGACGTGCGATCTAAACCAATCAGCTTCTTTCCCGCCAAATTCAAAACAACTGGCCCATGCAGCACCTAGGAAACCGGCAGATCCCTATTCCCTACCTTTTGACTGTATTATTATGCTCTACAGGAAGATGACATGGAAAGCCAACTACTTCTCCTTCACTGAAAATCTATGAGTGTAACAAAGTAGATATTAATCAAATAACTGCAAGCAAGCAAACAAACAAATTAAATATATTTTTTTTTGCACAACCAATATGACACTTCCATTTGAGATAAATACAACAGCTATATTTTCACTTTATAATTTACCATTTTTGTGCATTTATTTTAAAAAAGTGAACAATAATGTTAATTTCATTTTCATCTATATTAACCTAAAATTTTAAGCTGCTGTAGGAGACTGTGAGAGTATATTCCTTCGTTTAACCACGACATACACCTCGCTTTTGGGTTTGATAAGTCCCCATTCCGATGTCAGAGACATTTCTCCCATTTCCCCGGGGCAAGAGTCAAATTGGTATTTTCTCAAAAGACAAACTAGAGCCATTTTAATTTCCAACATGGCGAAACGTACTCCGATACACATTCTCGGTCCAGCACCGAAGGGAAGAAAAGCCATGGGATGAATATGGTTGGGCAACCGACCAACTCCTTCACCTTCCTCTTTCTTAAACCTTTCTGGATCAAACTGCCAAGGGTCCTGCCAGATATTGGGGTCGTGATGTATACGCCAGACTGGTATCTCCACGTTGACACCCTTTGGTACAATCACCCCGCCAATGTCCACCTCTTTGATGCTCCTTCTGTTCACAAAGTTGGAAAAGGGTGGGTAGATTCTGAGAGTTTCAAGTATCACTTGTTCCAAATACGTCAGCTTGTCAAGTTCCGACATGTCAGGGTGTCCTTTATCACCCGTTCCAAGTTTATCGGTAATTTCACGGTACAGTCTCTCTTGAATTTCCTGGTTCTTAGACAGTATGTAAGAAGTGTAGGCCAAAGTCTTACCCGTTGTTTCATATCCAGCGATCATTAATAGAAATGCATTTATTGCCACCTTCTCGTCGTTCATGATATTTTTACCGTTAGCTTTACTCTGAATGGCTTCCCAGAAATTTCCCGTTTTGCCACTCATATCGGATGCCATCTTGAACAGATGCACAAGGCTGTCAATCGCGTCGCGTATGGTTCTTCCAGAGCTCGTGTACGGATGTAAAAGACCTAAAACCCTTCCAAGTGGTGGGATAATCAGAGCCAAGTAGACAAAAGGGTTGGCGATACCGTCAAAAAAATGTCGAGTTGCCCGTAAAAAAATATTAGTAATTTGCGACTGACACTCTAGTTGAATGCCGAAAAAGCTACGTGCTATGACATCAAGAACATATCTTTGGTATAAATCGTGGACACCAGTAGGGTTATCGTTGTTTTTACTGATGATTGACGCTTCGAATTTTGATACTAACACATCCACCGTTTCGATCAAACCGGGGACGACGGATTTCAACTTCTGTTGGGTGAATGCCGGAGTGATGACCGAACGATGGTGTTTCCAGGTGGCCCCTTTCGCGTGAACGAAAGATTCGCTCATGGGTAAGACGTCGACGAAAAGCGGAGGTCGGTCGGTGAAGCACTGAAAGTCAGTCACCAGGACGCGTCGAACTTTGTCTAAATCGCTGATGACCATGTAGGGTGTACAACCAATGTAATATCCGAACACGCTTCCGTACAGATCGATCCATTTCCCGGTTAACTCAATAGTCTTGCTATCGTTCAGTCTCATCAGTTCCACCATGTTACCCAGAACCATCGTGGGCTTGGGTCCCGGTATGCCCATACGTTTAAACGTGCGAAGCCGGTATGTAGCGTAAATGGTCCAACCGACAACAAAAACTATAAGTAACACTAAAATCCATAACAATCCTATAAGAACTCCCGTTAGGAAACCCTCCATAATTTGAACCGAGAAAGCCATAATTTATTTCATTCAAAATAACACTGTTTAGCTCAAATATTCTAGTTTAAAGTGTTTTAAAACAACGTTTATACTAATCGGACAAAATTAGGTAACAGTTTCGCGAACGACAATCAAGAGCGTTAAGTTTTGAACTTACGAAATTAGGAACATTCAGTCGTAAGCTCTTTTTCAGTTTCGACTCGTTAATTTATTCCCCAATCCCAATTTCAAAAAGAGACAATTAATAATTGACCTTGATCCTTAAAATTAAACATTGGTAAAGATACATATATATCGTATTCTAATTTGAACTAAGCAACATTAAATCGAACGAACACAATGGCGCACGTAGGAAACGTATTATCTATGTACGTTCTTGATAAGACCAATTAACGTCTCTAGTGAAATGTGAGAGTCATAGTTGTAGTAACAGTACTGTTGTAATAGTACTGTAGTAGTACAATTAAAGTTTTAAAACCCACTAGACTTAAGCGATTAGCTTACAATGCTTAACCTCAAAAACTTTATATGCAAATCTTCACGCCAACGACGTATAGTTTATAGTATAAATCTCAAAACTAAGTCGACATGAGAGACGTGTTTTACACTACCCTATGAACAGGGATGTACGCTCACTGTTACGATGGAATGTACCGTGTACGTATACATCGTGTACGATTATACGCTTTTACATCCGGTTTAATTAAAAAAGGCCAACTAGTAAGCGTTGCTTTAATTATTTTGAACAGTTACGCCACTGCATGAATGTTAAATAAAATTAAAATATAGAGAATAGATTCATTTAAAATTTGTGAAAACGCAAGTCATACAATCATGTAAGACCTGAAAACATACGCTTGAACTGCGTCGATATTAGCAAATGTTCGTAGATAAGAATAAAATGTACAGGGTGTTTTCGAAAAGTCCATCAATAATGAAAGGGCGTATTTATTGGGCCATTTTGAGTCGAAAATGTTCTATGACATTTTGCCGTCCGACCCACGGTTTTCGAGTTATGATTTGAATATTTTAGGGATGACCCCTTCATTAAATTAGCGCTGTCTTTCAATTTCTTAATTAAATTTAAGGGGGTCATCCGTAAATTACTCCAATCATAACTTGAAAACAGTGGCCCGGACGGAAAAATGTCATAGAACATTTTCGACTCAAAATGACCCAATAAATACGCCCTTTCATTATTGATGGACCTTTCACAAACACCCTGTATACTTCATGAAAGCTTGCTCGCACCGTACTGTAATATGACAAAGCTCCTTTCCCTCGCTGTGTACTAACTACGATTACCTTCACGACCCACATCAGGGAACACGCGTTGGCTCCTAAAGTAGCTGATTTTAGCTCTAGTACCAAAAATTAACGTTTGGATTGCCACCATAGAGTACTATTTTCTATAAACCTTTAACCCCCAAGAACCTCTTCTTCATAGGTTCGTTAGTGTAGTCGTTGAGAGGATGGTCGTTTGCTTCTCATTTTACATGTTGTCTACAGTCAAAGACTGGGCACTGTGAACAAAGTACACTTTTTGTTTTTGTCTATTCATGAACTTTTGATATAAGCTTGCCAATAAGGCAGTGATGCTGGGATATAATTGGGGAAAGAACTTGAGATAATTGACAAATTCTATCTTTAAACGTTGTCAGGTCTTACATGGGTTCTTGGTTAGGTGTCCAAATGTTTACAACGCCTAACTATCAAGAGCTTTCAACCGCACAACGCCAAAGACAAGCGAGAGACGAAAAACAAGAAAATTAGAGCAGAACAAGAAGCGATATCTAGTTTACTAGGGAGAAGGATATAAGGATTCGCGCGCCATAGTCCCAGTCCCCCTTTCAAAATACAAGGGGGGGGGGACGTAAAAGGAGGCCGGGTTATTTCGCCTCTCCTCTGTCGGAAAATACGTAATTTTTGTCATTCGCGTCGCACAGTCGTGAGTTTGCAAACACCAATGAGATGCTGGTTGTAATTTAGAGGCGGGGATTAACTCCGGACCTACGTTTGGACTGGAGATAAAGCTAGAAATGTGGCGAATTATACCTTCTCCCTAGTAACTAGATATCACTTCTTGAGCAGAAATATGACAATAAATTCATGACATGAGTCACATGACCCGTATTCGGTGTTAGGTAATATGAGAGTGATTAGCCCCTCGAATTTTTCAGGAGTCCCCCATCTTTATGATTCAGTAATGGGGTTCGCGAACCCTACGTTGAATCAAGAGTGGAAAATAATAATAAAAAAAAACATATATATTCCTCTAGTCATTCAATAATATCAACTTTTGTAGGTCAAAGCTCGGATAAATCATTGATCTGAGGTCAAAGCGAGTGGACAGTATAGTTGGGGAAAGAAGTAAGAATTTTAGGAACTATATCAGATTTTGTATGGACGGTATTACCACGTAGGCAAAATCCGAAAGGTGTTATTTGAACTAAACGGGACATAAATTTTATTTTATGTTAATATAAGCTTGAACTTATATTTTAGTTAATTTTTTTATTAATTAATTTACGTGATTTTAAAATATTTAAAATGGATCTATACTTCGTGTAATCTATACAGAGAGTGCGTATTTTCAAAATAACAACCGTCACGGTAATTTTGGACACCACTATTAAAGGTACCTTCATATCTTACAACATTATATGTATTTCCATATGGACAATAACCATATTGTAGTGAATAGAATTAATATTATATTTCATATTTATATAAACACGGTTAATGATAATATTAAGGTTAACAAACATATATTAAATATGGTATTATATTTCCACATACTTTGTGAATTGTGTAAAATTAAACTAGTTCTAGACAAATCAAAAGTAAACTAGAATATAAAGAGAGTGCGCATAAAAACAAAAGCTCTGTTACGGGGATTATAACAAGGTTTGGCTCTCTTTAAACCTGACGTTTTCGACAAGAGAAGACTGGGTAAGCCGATATTATTCAAACTATCCCTTATTTTCTATTTTACTTTTGATGAAACGAAGTTTGAATTTGAAGTTTTTCTTTAAATATTATTGTTAGACAGAAAAGAATTGAATTACGACGACGGTGTAAGTGAGGACCATACTTAAGACGGTCAAAATAAGACTCCTGTCAATGATGAAGAAGTTCCAAGCGGTCAAGTGCATCTGCGAAGTGGACATCATACCCATCAGATTGACAATCAGGTTAAGGGAGTGCCAATCGCTCGAAGGTATCTTGTTGGCGATGCGGTGAACGGTCAACATTCCGTCGTGGCTAACCTCTTTGACCTTTGAAGCGGACAAGGACATGACAGTGAAAACGTAAGAGTAGTAGAGAAACTGGATGGACAGCCCGAAATAGACGTAGAACGGGTCGGCTTTCACGGAGGTCAAAATGGCCGGAATGAGCAGCAAGAACCGTTGAACCAAATCAAAATACCAAGCCAAGGTGATGCGTGTAAAAATGGCATCCGTTCTCTGACACAAGTCGGTGATTTCGCCGTGGTATTTCTGAACCTGATGCAAGGCTTCCGGGGTCACTACACTCGTGTCCTTGGTCTCGATCAGTTTCAGTTCGTAGAATTTAGCGGAGGCCCCGATGAAGTAGGAGACGGTAACGAAAGTGAACATCAAGATAAGCGAGACAGTGTCCAGGATGGTTCTCAAGCTAAAATCAACGCCCACAATCCACGAAGACTGTTCAGCGGTCAATTCCGAGGTCGAGTTGAGTCCGTAAAATGCCGATTGAACATAAAAATCGCTGTCTTGCATGGCATTGGGCAAAACGGCGTAACACAGGACAAAACCCATGATGATGAAGAAGACGACCCTTATGCATTTCTTCTTCAAACGGGTGACCTCGATCGGTGGCAATTGTCCGATGTATCTGGTACAGCTTCCAAAGATGGCGTAGATGTCGGTTTGACTGGTTAAAAAGTGGTTCAAGCTGAAAACGGTGATGGTCGATTCGATAATACGTTGTATAACGGCGGACCATTTCAAAAACGTCATCTTTCCACCACCAACCATGGTAGCGCTGATGAAACTGTGCAACAGGTAAATGTAGGCGAAGATAACCATAAGCCAGTTGCGAAAGCCCATCTTCTTCATGGTGGACCCTTTCGGCGCCTCCTCTTTGCTGAAACGTTCAGTTCCCGTGGCAGACGATTTGGGTAAGAGTAGACCGGTTACGTTTAATACCGTGTATAAAGGCTTCAAGAAATCCAAATAATTATGAGTTCGGCCCGTTGCCGACATCATTTTATGATGATCGGTTTTCCCGTTGGACGAAAAGCCGTTGGATGAAAACCCGTTGGTAACTCCGTTAACAGCTTCCATTTTACTGTCGAACGGGGAGATACCCGTTTGACCGTCAAGACCGTAACTCATTTTCTTAATAGCAAGGTCTTGTTTAGGAAAGTGTCCGATAATTCGGTGGCTTTTTCCTCACTTTGATAAAGTTTCTCCTTTATTTATCCCGTTTACTAGCTAGGTGTGTTTAAAATGCCCCGAGCCGCACGAATGTGCTAAAATGTACGTGTTCTTCTTCTTAAGTCAATCGAAAAATGAAAACCGATTTTTGGTGTCTTTACTTCTGTTAGTTGTCTGGGACACAATACGCGGTTAATACAATTCTCGCCTGATAGGGTGACGGCCTTCAAGCGAGTGGACGGTTTCACGAGTCTATAAAGTTAACAGCGTGAACCGATATACTGCGCAAAGTGATATTGACCGGTGAATGGACATTCGTTACGCGTCGACCAAGAGGTCTCGTTAAAATCGGACTATATTCGAAGTACAGGCAGCCTCGCGGGCGGTATGACAAATAAAACATATATATTGTATTATATACGCAAAACACATCGATTTTTCTCAAGGCGCTCGAATCTCTCACGGTCCTGAATATTGTCAGAAGTCCAGTTTTTGACCATACCAAAAAAGTGTCAAGTGTCAAACATAGCGTCACGCTAGCATTTACTTCAAGCGAGTGTAGATTAAACTAGAAGTTCATAAGTTATGTTCCATAAGTATGGCACCTGCTATACTTCGTAATGCTAGTTCGAGAATGACGCGAGAATTGACTACACTCGGTTTTGCAGTCCATCTTCCTCTTTAGTCTGTATCCTTTGACAGCGCCTCACCAGGCGTCGCTTGACGAGAATCTATGACCTACGTCACTTCATGACAAGCTCTCAGTAACCGGTGAACAAACTTATGGAACATATCTCATGAACGTATGATTAAACTGAAGGCACGCAACGATAAACACACAAATGCAGCTGGTTGACCTTGAATCCATATTTTTATGGCTTAATTGTGTTTACTTTGGGTTAGTAGTCAACTATATTTTACTTCAAATTATTTACTTTCGAAACTTTTTTGCCTTAACGTTTTAACATTATAGATTAAGCGGGAAAAGGGTCACCTGCAATGCTATACTCTAAGATGGGAAAAGCAACAGGGGGATTAAATTGCGCTATGATTACCTGTACTTTGCAATCTAACATTTGAAAAGTTTTCAAATTAAAGATTGTCACTTGGAAAATTGAAGGGACGCGTGACAAACAAACAGTAAATGTTTTCCTTCAATTTTCTCTGTTTATGAGGTTGATATAAATTTTATTAAAACTGCACGACATTTTTGTTGTCATAAACATTAAACCTATTCTTCACTTTTTAATCCCTCCACCCAAAACATATTGCCTAGAAAATCATGTTTTATTTTCCATGAGTATATTCCAATATCTTTCTATAATTACATAGTAACCATTGTCCATATTATATAAAGACAATGTGACAGGAAAAAATGGATCGTTGTTGGTAATATTAGTTTTAAAAGGTAACTGGGTCAAGGATATAGATAAGCGTACTATTCTTTCACTTAATGATTTAAATATATTTACATTTAATTTAATACTTTGAAGAGGTGTTAATAAGTTTTGAAAACGTTGTTAGTACAAGTGAGGCTGGGGTTCATAAAGATTAGATAGGCTTGCAGATTCTTGATGCAATGAAATTAGATTTAATTTGAACATCAAAGATGAAGTATTTAAATTATCGAATGTTCAAAAAATGGGTTGCCATATGATTTAATCAATCAAGGAGGACATACAACTCATGGTGTGACTGACCTGGCCATGGTTGATGGTTAAAGGTTCATTAAAGGGACTGTTCGACACCTCTCCTTTTTCACAGACCCGCTATGCTAAGATCTATGGGGAAGATCGTCGTATGTCCCACGGTTGGACAAGCCCCTTTAAGTTTTCGTCGGTTTCTAAAACCAAATGAAACCGTGATATAATTGGTATGCTTATTAGAAAAGCTAATTCGAAAACCCCGGCCCGGTGAGATTATAGATAGAGAGAAAGATTGTTGCGTAAGAATCAAAATCAAAGGCAGATGGCGCCTTTATTAAGGGCACAAACCGAGTTCTGGATCCATGTTTCCTCACGGTCTCTATTGGCAACGCCTCCTCATCCCACACGCTCGCTTCGCTTGCCTCACCATCACCCAAAAGTCGAAGCTAATTCCTATGGAGGCTAAATTCTGAATCGAAATGATCTCGTAAAAGCTTCTAAACAGCAGTATCGGGATATAAACACGCAGTAACTGTTCGTTGTAACCAAACCCTACCCACAGATAGTGCTCTTCATTAACCCAAGAAGATAAAGCTCAACTATGTTGGCATAAGATCGAGACTGTCGGTGTATTAGCGATTTGGGAAAATAAGGTAAGATTTCTGGGAGTACAGTGTACTATCAACCGCCAAGGCTCCCCCGAGACTACCCTCCCGTCGTCGGCAACCCTGAAATGAGTAGGGTACGTCAGTGCGCTAGTTGCAACCGGATTTTATAACATAACTTGTAAAGGGGCTTATCTAGATTTAAGTTTGTTAGACCAGAGAGGGGTAGGAAAAAATTTACTATCAGAGTACATGTTTACAAGGTTCAATTGACAACTCGAAAACGTTGGAAGAAGGAAGGGGATCTGATAAATGCAATAGCACTACAGAAGAAAAAAATAGGTTAGGTTTCAATTAAAGCTAGATTGGATAAACTGCGGGCATGCGTTTTATAACGTTGCCTGCGTTGTAGAGTCTTCCAATTTTACTATAACAATCGCGTGCAGCACGCGCGGTATAGGTAGTATTGCCTCGGGAAAAACGTAACAGAATAAACGTTAATTTTATACAGGTACGTCAACGTTAGAGAGACTGTAGATAAACAACTTACGGACGTACAACTGTCAAATAGGCATCATGGCCCTGATACCTCGTCTCGTTCGACTTCAGAAATTCGCCAATGCTGGAGGCATCTTGAAGTCTTCCCAACAAGGCGCCAATTTCAGCGTGACATCGTCGCTGGAGGCATCGGAACTAGCCGAACCGACTGCTCCAAAAATTGTCACCGAAATCCCAGGTCCCAAGTCACAGACACTGAAGAAACAATTGGGTGAGATTCAGAACGCCTTGGCGGTACAATTCTTTGTGGACTACAAGAATTCCTTCGGAAATTATATTCACGATGTTGATGGGAACGTCTTCTTGGACGTCTACACTCAAATATCCTCCATTCCTTTGGGTTACAACCACCCGGCTTTGATCAAGGTTATCCAGGACCCGGCAAATATATCCACTTTGGTTAACCGACCGGCGTTGGGCATCTTACCACCCGAAGACTTCGCGGATCGTCTCAAGTCGGCGCTACTAACGGTTGCGCCTCCTGGTTTACGGGAAGTTCAAACCATGGCTTGCGGTTCCTGTTCTAACGAGAACGCCTTCAAGGCCGTTTGTTTTTCGTACATGAAGAAGACTAGGGGTGAAGCACCGTTCTCCCCCGAGGAACTCGACAGCTGCATGTTCAATTTGCCACCAGGAAGCCCCAAACTGAGCATCTTGTCTTTCGAAGGCGCCTTCCACGGTAGAACCTTCGGGACACTTTCGACCACTCATTCCAAAGCCATTCACAAGATCGACGTTCCGGCCTTCGATTGGCCCATAGCTCCTTTTCCCAAATACAAGTACCCCTTATCGGAAAATTCGGCGGAAAACGGTAAAGAGGACCGAAAATGCTTGGATAGGGTAGAAGAATTGGTTGAAGAATACAAGAAGAAGGGTAACCCCGTAGCCGGTTTGATCGTCGAACCCATACAAGCCGAGGGTGGTGACAACCACGCCAGTGACGAATTCTTCCGCGAATTGCGCAGTCTTTGCGCCCGCAAGGGTGTCTTGTTCATCTGCGATGAGGTCCAAACGGGTGGTGGATGCACGGGAAAAATGTGGGCGCACGAGCACTGGAAGCTGGATGACCCTCCGGATTTCGTAACCTTCAGTAAGAAGATGCTGACGGGGGGTTACTTTTACAAGAGCAGCCTGAGACCCAAGGAATCGTACCGCATCTTTAACACGTGGTTGGGTGACCCCAGCAAGTTGATTCTTTTGGAGGAGGTTATCAACACCATCAAAAAGGACAGCCTCTTGACGTCAATTCAAAAATCAGGTGCCAAGTTATTGAATGGACTAAACGACTTGAGTCAAAAGTACCCGTCGCTGGTGAATTCTCCTAGGGGTAGAGGCACCTTTTGCGCGATTGACTTCGCAAGTCCGCAGTTGAGAGATAAAGCCATAGCAGCCCTTCACAAAAATGGTGTCCATTGTGGGGGTAGCGGCGCACAGACTTTGCGTATTCGTACAACCATGACCTTTCAACCGCACCACGTCGATATCTTCTTAGAGAAATTTAACCAAGTTTTAGGACAAGGACTCTAAAAAATATAAGCACAATTGTTATCAATATGATCCCCCCCCCCCAAAAAAAAGAAATAAATTAATTAGATTGGGAATTAAATTTTGTTGATGGGAGTATTTTAAAATTACTAGCATCTGATATATTATCTAAATTAGTGGGAAATTCACGAATAGATAAACCTAGGACGATCAAATTGATCAAATAAATTAAAAATTAAATTAGGAAGCTTATTTTTGGAAACCTATTTGGCTTAATGCTGTTGAAATTTTAAAAGATTATACTTTAATAATTATAATAATAATATTATATAATAAAAATAAATGCCTATATTATTAGCGTGAAGAGTTTAAATTAAAATTTATTTTGTCACACTAAAACACCATCCCTCTTTTCAATCATATAACAAAAACGATTTAAATTTTGAAAGCTATCTCTTGGAACGGCCAGTAGATTTATACCTCGAGAGATGAACAAATTTCTTCAATGACTCGAAGAAATTTCAATTTCAACAAACCAAAGATAAAATATAATGGCAACTAGAAGCTCCGCGGTATCTTAAAAAGTTATCAAATTTTTTTATATAAAATAGATAAGAGTGGTTGCTAAGGGGAGAATGTATATGTTTTAAAATTTAAAATAAATAAAAGGCAGTGGGGTGCTAAACTTGTTAAATAATCAATGGTTAGGTCTAATAGTTAGTTAATGTAATTTAACCTAATTGCTAATGTTTGAAGACGTCTATTTGTTGTAAACGTTATTCATGTTTTAAATAACAAATATATAAATAAGAATTATCAAGTCTTCCACAAACATCATCTTAAGTGTCAATAATAAATAACAACTGTTAACTCCCCAAACCCAATAAAACTAAAAGATATTTGTTAATATTTTAATTTTTGTTATATACGATTTTGCGCGATTGTAAAGATATCCGTTCTCATTATGAGCGCTTTAACAGAGTGAAATTATTATTAATAAACTATATTGTTATATTATATCGAACATTCCTCATTTTGTAAATTGCCTATACAGGAAAAACATATAAGCGACACATGGAATTCTTGTGGATTCGATTTTATTGAGTGTGCCAGTCATTTGTGGGTGTTTAAGACCAATACTGAGAAATCAACATACAGGAGCGAGGCGGCCATTTGGGGTATTCTCCCTCGCGCCAAGAATCAACGCAGAGAATGAGTATACCCCAATGGGGGCTAGCCCCTGTGTGTTAGTTTCTCTGTATGTAGTTTCCGAAAACGTCTAAACAACGCGCAATCTACAACAGACTGAAAAAACTTGTAGTTCTGATCGATTCAGTGATCATTCAGTTCCAAACCCGCAACCTACAAATTACTGGCAACACTGAAACACTTTTAAAGTTAAGAAACGAGGGTATGAAATTTCTCTAGCCCCTTTAGTGCACACTGTCTATACTTACAACTATGGGAGGAGCTCGAATCATATGCCTTTGTTGATGACATCATGGTCCAGCTTACTAAAGTACAGGTGCTACGTTGGTCAAGTAAACTGCTTTTGAAATTGGAAAGTGAACTCGATATTTCCATTTCGAAAGGGAAGCTTTAGGGGTTGGGCCAGACCGCCCTTAATCAGACCAAAAGCAATGAGGGTCCCTGAAAATGCTTGGTCAAACAAAACATAGTAGAAATAACTTTGTCCTACTAACGGCTTCAAAATCTTAAGGTTGGTTTTCACTGAATTCATAAAACATGTTCATTAAGTTTGTCACTGGTTACTGAGAGCTTGTCATGAAGTGACTTATAGGTGAAACGTCATATATTCTCGTAAAACGACGCCTGGTGAGGCGCTGTCAAAGGCTTAGTATACAGACTAAATAAGAAGATGGACTGCAAAAATGAGTGTAGGCAAGTCTCGCGTTGATCTCGAACTAGCTCTCAGTAAGTCTCTAGCATTAAAAAGTATCATACTTATGGCAAGATACCCTTGAAAAAATGGGGCGGCATCGGCATGTGGATATTGCAGCGTTTTTGGTCAGTGAAAACCATGCATTAGTCGCTTCAAAATGCTTTAAAGGGTATAACGCTACGCAAACTGATTTCATAATACAGTTTAAATGTTTAATAGGTCAGAAGATATTTATTATAAAGACAATTTGGTTCTACTCTGGAAACGTTTGGGCTCATATTAATAGCTATTTAAGCTATTATTGGCCTAACTTCACCAATCTTAAACAAACCAAATGTCTCATAATTTGGCTAATATTTGCCCTTTGGGCATGTAGGCCTTATTTTCCATATCAAATATCGTTATAGATAAATATGCCAATCTGAGCTAATAAGAGACTGTTCAAACGTTGGAGACTTTCTTAAAGTTGTGTATAGAACCAAGAAGCGATATCTAGTTTACTAGGGAGAAGGAATAAGATGCCCAAGTATTCGCGCGCCATAGTCCCAGTCCCCCTTTCAAAATACAAGGGGGACGTAAAAGGAGGTGGGGCTATTTCGCCTCTCCTCAGTCGGAAAATACGTAGTTTTCGTCATTCGCGACGCGCTGACGTGAGTTTTCAAGAACCAAGGAGATGCTGGTTGTAATTTTTGAGGCGGGGATAACTCCGGACCTACGATTGGACTGGAGATAAAGCTGGAAATGTGGCGAATTTAAACCTTCGCCCTAGTAAACTAGATATCGCTTCTTGATAGAACATTAAGTTTAGGTTCTAGATGTCCATTCGTTGAAGTATCTCTTAACTTGTTTGTCCAATTCGGATGTGATAAACTATTACAATAAGCCGCTTCGATGTTAAAAGGGGGGTATTCAACCCTCAGTATCGGGACATACAAGGGAGTTGACCCTCTCTCTAGACCCAAAGCGCCTAGAGCGCAGACGCCGAAATGAGAGATGGAAGGGAACGTTTTACCCCCTGTACATGGCGTCAGTGGATCGCTTACCAGATTTCGTTTTATTATTATAAGTACATGTTCTGAAGCCCTAAATGAAGGATGATTATGGAGGGAGAGAAGAGATAAGATGGAGAGGTTATGATGATGGATGACCTACGGCACTGAAACTCTCCCAGTGTACCTTGAGCATGCCCCCACCCTTCGGCAGGTTAAGTGCTGCCGCGTAGCGCCATTGTATTTATATGAGAACTAGGTTCTATTTTTAAGACATGGGGGCCATGCTTTACGATTCCGTACTGTACGACCCTAAATAAAGGTTTAGGATGCTGGGAGGACTTCGGGGCCATAGGTGGGGGTACAGAGGCAACGTTATATGTATGGGGATTACCACTCCATCCCTCTCTCCTTCAAGGATTAAGCACCCAGTGGTAATAAGGCGCCGTTAAATTAAAAAGCTAATTAGAAAAAGGTGATAAAAACGTATGTTATCAAAATAATACCAGGAAATTTAGTAGGTTTATGGAGTTAATAGTGTTAGTAGGCGCAAGCAATTAGAGTGTGTTTCAATATATTTACAAAACAATTTATTTTGTAGTTTCTGTAGTTTTACATGTTAATATTTTGAAAGTATATTTGTTAATGGGTTTAGTTAGTATGTTTCATAGTTTTATATATTCACGGCTGTACAGAATATTTGTAAAGTTAATTATGTTAATTTGTCTTGTTAGAAAAAGCGTTATATAATTCACAGATGTGGCAGCGATTATACGAAGAATATAATGGTTTTTTTTATAAGAAATTTTACGCGCTTTTTATTTCATGTAATTTAAATATTTATTTTTGGTTAATCGCGGTTTAGATTGTTTAAGCCCACTTTTAAATAAAAGGCGATGGATGTTCCGTGGACGGATTTTTCCATTTCATCAGTTATATACACCATCCAATTCAGAATATTTGTAAAGTTAATTATGTTAATTTGTCTTGTTAGAAAAAGCGTTATATAATTCACAGATGTGGCAGCGATTATACGAAGAATATAATGGTTTTTTTTATAAGAAATTTTACGCGCTTTTTATTTCATGTAATTTAAATATTTATTTTTGGTTAATCGCGGTTTAGATTGTTTAAGCCCACTTTTAAATAAAAGGCGATGGATGTTCCGTGGACGGATTTTTCCATTTCATCAGTTATATACACCATCCAAACTTAAAATGCTTGAAATTTTCCATTAGAACATTTGTTTTAACTCCGGGGAAAGTTGATTCATTTTAAGATTGAATATTGACTAGAATTTTAAGTTCTTGTTTTTTGAAAAATGGTCCCGCATATATCCCCAGAAGAAAAAAAATTTAGTTTTAGACTTTTAGTTCACTGCCAGAATATGCTTTAAATCTTGGCGAGCTCAGCTATTCCCTCAAAAGCTAATTATATCACAGGATAACGTTTATAATGAGACAGGAGCTTGAAATACACATACTAATTTGTGCTCAGAAAGCGCCATCTCCCTCTATAAACATTATTCGACTAATAATAACCTCATCAATAGTTAACGACATTTCGTAATTTCTTCTGTAGTTCAAAATGACGAACACCAAAAACGGCATATTTATTGTTCATGAAGCTTTTCAGAATCGAGCCCCGGCCGGGTTTCGGCACCAAACCAGTTTGAAAGGGAATAGGGATAGGATTTAGGGTTAGCAGTTTGTAGCTAATTTCCAATAACCGTGCGCAATTTTAGAATAATTTTTGCAACTACTAGAGTTGAAAGGAGTTTTAGGAAGAGGTAGGTGTCGGTATCAATGTTTAATCTTTTGCAGTAATTAGTGTGGAACTCGGGACTAATTAACCTAATCATGCGAAATTGCTTGGAATAGGTTTAAGGTTTCAAGGGTTGTAATCCAAACTTTAAGGGTGGGATTTGATTTATATTCTGGTTTTGATACCAAAACCGTTGGGATAAATTAGAATTGGGAATGGTTTTTTTTTGGGTCCCGGGATTCGGCACCAAATGTCTCGAAATTTGAGGGTTTTTTTTTGTAATTCAAGTTGTAAGAGACTTTTTGTTTCACTCCCAGATATCGGAACCAATTAAACGTTGAGGAGATTAGTGAATTGAAAAGGCATCATCCTCGGCGCGAGCTAATTCCTGTTGCGATATCTTGGCCTGATTCTTAGCTTCTTTCTTCAAACGCATGAAGAATATCACCACCATTCCCATGATGGTAACGAACATCAACGATGCCACGATAATTCCCGCTATGGCTCCGCCGGATAAACCTTTATTACGAATCAAAAATAAATACCTTTCGATTTTGTTTCTTTTTTTTTGTATACAACAATAAGAATAGCTTCTATTTTAGGCTATCGGTATTCCTACATCGTGCCTTAATATTTGTACCAACTAGGCCTAAAATTAGTTTTAAAATCAGGGTGGAGATAGGAACAAGATAGACAGAAGGAGAAGAACGCTTCTAATGAAAGACTTTTCCACGATTCGTAGTGTTTTATCACAAAAAGGGCTATATTTTGATCTCTAGTAGGAACTTCCGACGCGGTTCTCTTTGATGTTCTTCAATCGAATGAAGAACATGACCACCATGCCCATAATGGTTACGAACCTACAAAAATAACACGTAACCTTTTGACCTCGTCCGAAAATTAAAAGAGATTTAAAGGATGCCTTTAAAATTATAATTACATAAGTGCGGCCACGACAATCCCGGCTATCGTTCCTCCGGATATACCTGCGTGGAAAAAAGATATTTTGGTGAAGCACGAAAAGCGAAGTGGATAAAGAATAGATGGCCAAAGTATAAATACATGAAATGAATGACAGGGTTGGTTAAACTACGGGTGTCACTAAAGGAGTATTAGTTGGTTCAATAAGAAACGAAAGTATAGTGTAGAAAGCTCAGTGCATTAACGTGCAAATTACGAATGGTCTGGTCCAGCCTCATTAATCGAATATAAATCAAGATCACCTTGTGTTAAAGAAGCCTTGAACAAAAAAGTTACTGTTTTTTTTTCGCGTTATATCAGAAGGGGATAATTGAAGAAGGATATCCTCTTAATACTTAAGTTATTCTTCACAGGCTCACACTTTTTGTTTGCTCTCCCGCTCATCAAACTACAGAGGGGCGTCGCACCTTGGAGTGAATTCTATAACTGATTGGTACTAAATCTTCAGCAATCAACCCACCAACCTCGTGTTGACGTGGTGGGACAAAAATTCCACAAGCGGGTCTTGGCAAATAGTTATAATAGAGTAATGATGAGGGAAATATTTATCGCGGATGTGATTCGATTTAGTAACCTTGCTCCAAATGAAAAATGATGTTGGAAAGAATCATTTTACAATTACCCCGCTTTGCGATACACTTCTCTTGAAGAGTAGTATTATATACTTCTGGTTATATTAGTGGCTGGGCCAGTGTCTTTCGTAATTACAAAATGGGTGCGTTTAGGAAAGTCAAGAAAAAAGAGATAGAAAGAGAAAAAAGACTACAAGAGTGAATTAAGGATTACCAGTGAATAGTTAACGACAGAGACGAACTAAGGCCTAGCTCGTGCGCTAGTTGAGACAAGAGTTAGAGAGATAGTCTCCATGACACAGCGAAAGAGAGAGAGAGAAGCTTTATGTTATTGTGGTGACGGACATCTCTATAGCGTAGACCACTCAAATAAACCTAAGACAACAACTAAATATAAAACAACAACTGGTACGACACAAAGTACGACGATAAAACAACGAATGTTTTATCACTATCCAATTAAGGAAATACCACTACAACACGAAGAAAAATTACCGGTAGCCATAGACACTAAGAGATTAAAACTAAAAGCCATAAAGAGTGAAATATGGTCCCAAGAACGTTGTCACTGTTGTTATATCCGGGTCTTCTTCAATCCTTCTCTCGAACACCTGTTTTCTTTCATCGTTTTGATTCCCGGATATAACAATTTCCCAAAAGGCTCAGTTTATCACGGATTTATTCAGGAAAACAATAGAGGCGACACAGGGAATCTTTACACAGCTACGTTGATATTTGAGATACGTTAGGAGTCATAATTTACCAGCGTATCCTCAGACCACCTAACCATGGACAGGCAAAGCCATGTAAGCCCGGGTTAACAAATGGCAATGCGTATCACGCCCCCTCGAGCGTCTATCGACCTCAACTTATAGCCGAATTTTACTATTCTACAAAGGTTTGGTGTTAAACTTGCGACACCCGCCGCCACAGCGTTAGTGCCAGGAGTTGCTCCAATCAAACCTAACTCCCTATTCAGTTGCCTGTCCATGGTTAGGTAGTCTGAGGTGTATCAGTCCAACTTTCCAAGTATAGTTCTTACGGAGTGGAGACGGGGAGAAATATTACCTGTGTCGCATCTATATTATGAAAAGTACTGGTATATTTTTGTCTCACCGCTTTTAACTTCCAACGCGGTGTAAAGTCCAGTTTGGGACGCAACGCAGTGTACTCGATTCTCACTAATACCCAAAGTTTGAACTCCCTCCATGGACCACGTTTCGCCATCCCATTTATGGCACCTGACGATCATGCCCGTCACGTTTTTACTATTTTTGTCAACGATTCTTTGCAGAAAATGGAGTTCTAAGCCACCATCTTCATAAACGCTGATCTCTCTCCCTAATGAAATAAAAATTAAGTTGATTTCTTATTGGATTTGATGAAAACAAGTGTTCAAAATATTTTCTCGCTATTTAAATCGCTTGACTCATGGCTCTACAAATCCTGGGGCACTCGGTGTGACTTAGATATAGTAGACAAATGGACATAAGTCGTTCTGTGTCCGTGGTCTAGTACTCGTATTAAACGTAACTTCCTTTAGTATGTGCATAAGTTTATAAGATATGTTCCATAAGTTTATAAGATTTGTTCCATAAGTTTATAAGATTTGTTCCATAAGTTTATAAGATATGTTCCATAAGTTTATAAGATATGTTCCATAAGTTTATAAGATATGTTCCATAAGTTTATAAGATATGTTCCATAAGTTTATAAGATATGTTCCATAAGTTTATAAGATATGTTCCATAAGTTTATAAGATATGTTCCATAAGTTTATAAGATATGTTCCATAAGTTTATAAGATTTGTTCCATCAGTTTATAAGATTTGTTCCATCAGTTTATAAGATTTGTTCCATCAGTTCATAAGATTTGTTCCATCAGTTTATAAGATATGTTCCATAAGTTTATAAGATATGTTCCATAAGTTTATAAGATATGTTCCATAAGTTTATAAGATATGTTCCATAAGTTTATAAGATATGTTCCATAAGTTTATAAGATATGTTCCATAAGTTTATAAGATTTGTTCCATCAGTTTATAAGATTTGTTCCATCAGTTCATAAGATTTGTTCCATCAGTTTATAAGATATGTTCCATAAGTTTATAAGATATGTTCCATAAGTTTATAAGATATGTTCCATAAGTTTATAAGATATGTTCCATAAGTTTATAAGATATGTTCCATAAGTTTATAAGATATGTTCCATAAGTTTATAAGATATGTTCCATAAGTTTATAAGATTTGTTCCATAAGTTTATAAGATTTGTTCCATAAGTTTATAAGATTTGTTCCATAAGTTTATAAGATATGTTCCATAAGTTTATAAGATATGTTCCATAAGTTTATAAGATATGTTCCATAAGTTTATAAGATATGTTCCATAAGTTTATAACATATGTTCCATAAGTTTATAACATATGTTCCATAAGTTTATAAGATATGTTCCATAAGTTTATAAGATATGTTCCATAAGTTTATAAGATATGTTCCATAAGTTTATAAGATATGTTCCATAAGTTTATAAGATATGTTCCATAAGTTTATAAGATATGTTCCATAAGTTTATAAGATATGTTCCATAAGTTTATAAGATATGTTCCATAAGTTTATAAGATATGTTCCATAAGTTTATAAGATATGTTCCATAAGTTTATAAGATATGTTCCATAAGTTTATAAGATATGTTCCATAAGTTTATAAGATATGTTCCATAAGTTTATAAGATATGTTCCATAAGTTTATAAGATATGTTCCATAAGTTTATAAGATATGTTCCATAAGTTTATAAGATATGTTCCATAAGTTTATAAGATATGTTCCATAAGTTTATAAGATATGTTCCAGAAGTTTATAAGATATGTTCCAGAAGTTTATAAGATATGTTCCATAAGTTTATAAGATATGTTCCAGAAGTTTATAAGATATGTTCCAGAAGTTTATAAGATATGTTCCAGAAGTTTATAAGATATGTTCCAGAAGTTTATAAGATATGTTCCAGAAGTTTATAAGATATGTTAAAGAAGTTTATAAGATATGTTCCAGAAGTTTATAAGATATGTTCCATAAGTATGACACTACCTACACTTTGTAATGCTAGAGACTTACGGAGAGCTAGTTCGAGAGCGACAGCGCCTCACCAGGAATTGCTTTACAAGAATCTAAGACGTTGCACCTACATCACTTCATGACAAGCTCTTTCTCAGTAACCAGTGACAAACTTATGGAACGTATCTTACGAACTAATGGTATGTGGTTCAAAATTTTACTTTTTTACCCTGTTTTTGTACTAAATTATTTCAAGACTAAGTAAAAAAGAGAAGAAAATCCGTTGTTTTTGTGTTAAAGTTTTACCTGTTTGTGGAGAAAAGATCTTGACGCTAATTACAGGACTAACTCGTTTTCCCACTTTGCCTTCCGGGTGCAAACTTATACCAGGATAAAGAATGAAAAGAATAGAAACTTCTTGGCAATCAGCGTGACCACAAGGTCTCGATACAATCCTAAACAAATGATTTCAGACTTAACTAAGAATCCTGCTAATATAAAAGTTAGGTGATCAAATACGCAACTGCTCTCGAACTTTGGGACTGAAACGCAACGTAACAGCTGGCAATGCCTTGGCCGTCACATTATCCTTGAGATAGAAAAGCTCGTTGTTTAGATACATGTGGTACAAATATAATACAGAACTGTTAATGTCGGTCTTGTCTCGAAATTCCAATCGTTGAGCCAAAGGTGCCGATCGAACTAACGTCTGAATTAGGGCGTCTTGCGTCTTAGAAACATGCCGTAATAAATCCACGTTGTTGGGATTGTTTTTAGCCACATTTGACGTGAAAACATAGGCTCGGTTCAAAGCGGCTAACGAAGGCGTCATCTGATTAATAACAGACATTGACATTAAGATAAAATACTTCATTAATGTAAAGGGTGTGGTTTGGCAGATACCGAAAGATGGAAGGCTTTGGTGGTCGCGCTGGATATACTGTCCAAGACCACCTTCAGCGTCTTATTGTTATTGATGTGAATGAAAGGCTCGAGACAGTCGTAAATGAGCGACACCTGACCAGGCATCAAAGGCACTTGGAGTATGGCTTCTCTTACAAAACTCAGAATGTATTCGCCAACCAAATCAAGCTGGCCAAATCGGGCTGGCACCGCGAGTAATGACAAAGCCTCTATAAAGTTTCCTATATAAATCAGAACAACTGTCAGTTAACTCTGGTAAAATTTGCCAAATGCATGTACTGAGTAAAAAGAACAATAGAATCACCGCCATAGGCCAAATTTGTAGCTTCGGCTATAAGTTTCATAGTCTCGAGAGTCTTATTGGACGACGAATTGGCAATTACTCTTTCCGGTTCTAAAAGAGTGCATATGAAAAGACCATCGCAAACTTCGATGGTCAACGTAACGTTGCTAGTAAGATCTTCCTCGTTTACAAAAGTCACAGTCACGATGGTATCGTTACTGGTGTCGTTCGAAGATATAGGTATGAAATAGCCGGGTGAAGGTGGACCTACGAAGTTAAAAACGTTGGCGTATTGTGGTCCCGTCAATGCAACGAGCTCGCCGACTCTGTTGGTGAAGAAAAGTTGATAGGTCAGCGGAGACCGACCTAGTGGAACGTGACACGCTGCTATTTCCGCTTGAACCTTTAAGTTAAATTGAGCGAGTTTATAAATGTTAAAATAAGGAAGTTATTGAAAACCGTACCCTCTCGTATGCGGTGTAATCTTCAATTGTCACTCTGCAATTTGACACTCCAGGAACGGCATATAAATCTATACGATCTGTATTGCATACGGTACCAATTCCATTACAGACGTTCAAAGTTACCGTGTAATCACCGTATCCAACTGTCTTTCCTGCAAAGAAAATGCATGACACACAAGAACGCACGACGGAAGAACAAAAACGAACCCTCAGGAATTAACAAGTGTGTCCTTTCTAAAGATGTCGCGAAAAAATATGACTCCGTGATACCTTAAAATTGAACTTAAAACGTTCAGAAACCATTACGAAATAATGTAATTTATTTTTCGTCTAACCCGTAACATTCCAAAGAATCTTTTTAAATTTGAATCTAGGAACAGGAACAATATAAGCTTCAACCATGAGACTAGCACCAGCGGGAACCAAATACACGCCGTCCTTTTTTATGTGAATAGGCACGTTACGAACTTTAAGTTCCTCGATGACAACCTTGAATGATAACAAAAAATATTACCTAAAGAACAATGACTTAAATAGATCACAAAACGTCCAAGAGAGTTAAGCTCGAGTGCTTTTATCCCAAAAACCATAGGTTTATAAGGTATGTCCCATAAGTATGACATTGCCCATACTTCGTAATGCTAGAGACCTACTGTGAGCTAGTTCGAGAACGACTCGAGAATTGACTACACGCGGTTTGAAGCCCATCTTCATATTTAGTCTGTACACAGCCTTTGACAGCGCCTCACTAGGCGTCGCTTTACGAGAATCTATGACCTACATCACTTCATTTCAAGCTCCAGTTCGTAACCAGTGACAAACTTATGGAACATATCTTATGAACGTATGTAAATACTTATGACTAAAACTCTTACTTGAGGGTACCATTTCTCCTCTGAGATGAACATTGTGGTGTTGTCCTCGTTAAAATAATCCGGATTGGACGAATTATACACTCGCAGGGAAAAAGTCAATTTCGAGACGATAGAAGTGTCTATCTGTTTGGCGCTAAAGACTATATCCTTCTGAGTTTGTTCAGTTTCATTGATAAGATACAACCGAGAGACGTTGGTGGGACCATAATTGTAGCAAGGGAACCTTTGGGGCAGTTCCTTAACTTTCTCCTTGTCACTGGGATCCCTGTGAGTGGCGAAACACCGCCATTCGTACCTCAGGGGTAGCCCCTTTGTGTCTCCGTAAGCCTCTCCCTTCATGACGATTCGACTAGCGTTGATGTGCATCTGACTGCCTATAGTCCGATTGCCCGTGCCCATGATTTTGGCCACAAATATCCGTTTGCCCACCTTAACTTGGACGGAGGAAGAAGTCATTTGCAAGCTGCTGTTTCCCAAAAATGCGTTGACGGTAAATGTGACGACGGTATCTTCTACGCAATTAAGAACAACAAAAAAAAGGTCATTAGAGCTATTTGAATATATGATATAAATACATTAATTAATTACGTTCTTACCAGGAAGAGCGTAGGGTTTAATCCGAATAATACGCGTTACAATATTTTCACCCTTCATCTTGACTCTCGGGTCGCTGCACGTCCAAAAGGCAATGGCTCGATGACTACTGCCTAGGCATCTCGGCAAGGTTGTTTCGTAAAATAATGTTAAACTGCGGGATTGAAGTTAAGGGATAAATGTTGAAAACATAAATGCGTTTTAATGTCTAAAGTACCTTTGGCTTGGCCTAAGTGGTTCCAGATTCATACTGGCGCTGGAATACGCCACTATGAAAGGGCCGGGATAAGGCATTCTTTGGATCTGGTGCGTTTTAAAGTAACGGTTTCCACCTTTAGATATCACTTCCAGCTTAAAGGTGTAAAGGACCCCAATTTCGAACCATTCACTTTGAAGATCCAGATTCAATTCGGTATTGGGGTCTATGTATATAAAAACATAAGATTAGGCTTAGTATACAATACTTCTCTCAAAGAGAAGTGTACCACAAAGCGGAATAATTGTAACATGATTCTTCCCAACATCGGAACATTTGGAGCACGGTTACTAAACCGAATCACATACTCGATAAATATTTCCCTCATCATAACTATACTAGCTAGCGCTTAACTATTTTCCAAGACCCGCTTATGGATTTTTGTCCCACGTCAAGACAAGGTTAGTGGGTTGATTGTCGAGGATTTAGTACCAAACAGTTACAGAATTCACCCAAGCACGGTGCGATTCCCATCTGAAGTTTGAGGAGTAGGAGAGCAAACAAAAGGGTGAGCTTGAGAAGAATCATGTTACATGACTAAAATATTAAGAGGATAGAGAGTGTCATCCTTCTTCTATTATCCCCATCTGGTAATATTCTTAGCAAATTTTATATCAAGAAAAACGCATATTACCATCTTTGTCCTTCACGGCACTTAGAAGTTCACTCGATACATCCTCATCATCCATTCTAACTACGGTCCATATGTAATCGGGTTGACCGTCACTCGGAGCGCTGTGATGACCAAAGATGGTAAACTCGCCGCAGGAGGGAATTTTATTGGGCCCGCTTATACTGATCACCATTTGAGCGGCTTCGGTGTAAAAACGCCTTGCCTCTACCTCCTACAATTAAAAGTTAACGTATAGTTTTGCAAGAACCATAACAAGGAATGACATGTATTAAGTTGTTACCAGATTTTCGGTAGCGGCATACGCTACCTCTTGGCCATCCTCTTTAAGAATATTGGGTTTGAATTCGATTCTAATGCTGTCTTCTGCAATAAAAAGGCGTATAGTTTTTAGCGCGCTTCGGGAATATAAAACATACGGGCCAACTTACCTCTAAGGGCTTGTTTAGGTAAGATGAGCAACTGAGCCTTGGTGGCCCATTTACAAATAACTCCAGCTCCCAGCTTGGCCATTGTAGACTCCACAAGTAAGTCGGAACAAGGGCATTTTTGCAAAGTACAGATATTTATGGTGCGATCAAACGAAACGCTGATTGCGATTCCTGGGAACACGAGGGTGTTTTATCAATTTGACAAGTACGTAATTGGAAATAAAGTAGTGATAACACTAACCGTCCGAGGATATGAGCGCGCTTTCAATTTGAGGCGCAGCGGCAAAGTAGGTAAAGTCGAAGACACCCAAAGCATGTGCTCCATCGAAAGTTGGTCTAACCTGGATTACCTGCGATGACCAAACCAAAGGGAGAATGCAAACGTGAGGTCTGGGATCCTTGTGCGGATTTAACTTTTTGCTTAACCAGCGAGGCCAACCTGAAAAACGCGAGACATCAGCTTTGTAACCTTATTAATAACATCATCTAAACATAAGTTTATAAGATGTGTTCCTTAAGTATGACGCTACCAATACTTCGTAATGCTAGAGACTTACAGCTCGAGCTACTTCGAGAACGACAAGCGAGAATTGAACTTCACGTGGTTTTGCAGTCTACCTTAATTCCTATTGGTCTGTACTAAGCCTTAGACGGCGCCTCACCAGGCTTCTCTTTACGAGAATCTATGACGTTTCACCTACGCCACTTCATGACAAGCTCTCGGTAACCAGGGACAAACTTATGGAACATATCTTATGAACTTATGATCTAACTTACGCTTCGCTCTGATGAGACACGTTAAATTTGCTTCTAGAACGTTTTTTCCTTCAAAATGAAGTTCTACGTCATTTTCATGACTGCTGGCATTTAGGATGGATCTATAGTGTACGCTAGTCGGTGTCATGGATTGATAAGACACTATTGGAAATTGTGAAAAATACATTTTTCTTGCGTCTAAAAACAAATTTGTATGGTAGACTTACTGTTCTTATCATAAACTGTGAGAAATTCATTTTCCAAATAGATTGTCATGGGAGTATCCGTGTCTCCCATGGTTTTATTTTCGCGAGCCCCAATTCGATACTTTCCGATCGGCAAACGAACTGGGCACTTGATTGTGTTTGGATTTTTGGAATTTATGAAACTAGTGACGTTTATGTTGGCTTTGACGTTGTTTGGTTCCGTCAATGACTCTATTATACAAGTCATATTTCTCTTCTGCTCATCAAAGGAGCCTTTGAGCGAAATCTACAAAAAGAACGAGTCAGGGTAAGTTTCCCACAAGATCTTAGTCAAGTCATAAGTTCATGAGATTGTTCCATAAGTTTGTCTCTAGCTACAAACTGGATCTTGTCATGAAGTGACACAAGTGAGCGTCACAGGTCCTCGTAAAGCGAGCCTGACGAGGCGCAGTGAAAGACTTAGCATAGACTAAATAGGAAGATGGACTGCAAAATCTTGTGTGGTCAATTCTCGCTTGTAGTTCTCGAGCTGTATGACTCTAGCATTACGAGGGATAGGTAATGTCATACTTTTGGAACATATCTTATAAACCTATGGTCAGATGCAATGACGCGAGCTATGGACACTGACGTCGACACCGGTGTCGCTGGGAATGTGAGTTGGAAAGATGTGGTTAATTTTCAGGCACTTGGTACCCTTCTTATCGCAGTTTCCGCAAATGTCTCTTTTGTTTCTGATAATCCATAAAAATGTCAAGTGTATAGTTAATGGTATTATTTGGTATAAACGACCAAGGACCGAAGTAAGACAACACACCTCAGTTGCCATACCAAAACTAATGGTCAATTTACTCACGATTTGCACTCAACGCAAACAATTTCCGTCGAGTTGACACACTCGATGTCCACGCACGTTTCATTGGTCGTCAGGTTACGATAATCCCTGCAAAATCCACAGAATTGTCGAAACTCTGTTACCTTTGCATTTCCTATGATAAAAAATAACACCGTTATGTTGGAAAAGAAATCGTTTAGACTAATTTAAGAAAACAGTACCAGGTATAACACAGTTCTCTTGGCAGTCTTTAAAGGGACTGGGAAAGTTTTCAGGACCGTAACCGCATATTCCACAATCGTCTGGGTGGTAGACCTTCTCGGCATTTTCTCCAGTTAAGCACAAACCCAAGCAGTCACGGTTTTCAGGGTCTTTTTGACCTACAATTAACCAAGGTTGTTTAGAGACGCTATTTTAACACAGTTGAATCCATTCCATACCTGGAAATGTACATTTTCCCGTGCATTCATCAATATACGCTTGTCCTCCACAAGTTCCATTGCAATCCAAGACAGCGTCCCCACATTTTCCATGGCAATCTTTACCGTAGTCGAGTGGCAAGTTCGTGCTACCACCCACGCAATATCCGCACTCGTTGAGCAACTCCGCGTCTGGGAAACCAAAATTCGCGCAGCCTGGTGTAAAAAAGAAATAACGAAGGTTTTTTTTCAGGGAATTATTATCTTTACGCCAGGTATTTTTTGTATTGTCCAAAGACCGGTAACTTTAAGCATAAGTTCATAAGGTATGTTACATAAGTTCATATGATGTGTTCCATAAGTTTGTCACTGGTTACCGAGAGCTTGTCATGAAGTGACGTAGGTCATAGATTCGAGGTAAAGCGACGCCTGGTGAGGCGCAGTCAAAGACTTAGTAAAGACTAAATAGGAGGATGGACTGCAAAACCGGGCGTTGTTAATTCTCGCGTCGTTCTCGAACGAGCTCTCAGTAAGTCTCAAGCGTTACGAAGTATAGCTAGTGTCATACTTATGGAACATATCTCTTATGGTTTAGGTAATGCATTAATATTCCACTCATTACGACATGGAAATAAATGAACATGTCCGTACTAAGAAGGTCACTTAGTTTTTACTTCAAATTTTTAGTTAATATCTTGACCATAGTCGGATTAAAACCCTTTAGGGCAATGCCGTCGCCTATAGACACATTCCCGATAGACCATTTCGATGTAAATAAGAGGGAAAGACACGCCATCCATCTCGATTATTGACGCCTCCGCTGCAGTCTCTTTGTATCACGTGAGTGCGTAGAGACGGCAATGTATCAACCTCTTTGTCCCAATACTGAGAATTGCCACCATCTTGCTTACGTCGAAAAGGTCTATTGGTTAATCCGGCAGAGACCGCTAAATTAAGAGAAGCTTTTAAGAAATTGATACTTACTTTCCGTAAAATTTATGTTGTATAAATATCTATCCACCGACGGAATTTGTATCGCCAAGGTCAAGACGCCCATGGAGACCAATAAATAACAACAGATAACGGGTAAAATGGACCAAATGTGTCTAAAAGTAAAGCGCCTCCCCAACGTCCCGTTATCTCTTTTATCTCTGAAGGGGTTGGGTCGGCAAACCATGATCTAATTGCGGAGATAGTACCCCAACGCTGACCGCTAACAGACGTTCGGCCTGCGGATAATCCTGAAATTCAAACAAGAAGGCAATACTTGGTTAGAACTACCGACTCCATAGTACGGAGGTTCCTGATTATTTATAAATAATGACATTATGCAAAACGATATAAAGAACAAATAATCACGTAAAACCTAATTAGAAGATAACTACACGTTCGCGTAAGAAAAGAGTCGCTTTTACTCATGAAGGCGATGCTTAACCTCTCTATTTTCAATGGATGTCCAACACACTGTTACAAGTACGCTTAATTTCTTGGTGTACATTACGTACTCGTACAGACTAGATGGGAACCGCACCGAAAGTTGGCGTGATTTACTCTTTGGACAGTATAACTGTGATTCTCTCTTTCTCTGTTCGAGTGGGCATTGGTAGGGGGTATGGGATTAGCTCAATGGACCATTTCGGAAACCAACACACAGAGGTCAAGGCCGCTATTGGGCTCTAAGAGGCAACGCCAAACGTAGCCGGAGTTCACTACAGCGGGAGGCTAGCCAACTCGCATTGCCTCTAGCGGTACTTCTTGGCGAGAGGGAGAATACCCTAATAGTGGTCCCCTTAGTGTTGGTTCCTCTGTATGTAATTTACGAAACGGTCTATAATTGTGAGAGAAGTTGCGCGAGGCCCCAAAATTCTCCAACATAGTAGTAGAATATTTAAAACTCAAGTCTTTCTGACCCAATATGTGCTTTGATCTCTTCTTAACCAGTTTTTGTTTCTCGTGTGTCCATTGGGCTAGACACGCACACATAAACACTCGAGCCAGTGAAAAAAACCTCCCAAGGTCACCAACTACATCTATCCCGGTCAGACATAATTGACCAAAACTTTTATATTTTAGGCCTAATCATAATTTTCCGATTAATGAAAAAACCTTTGACACTACACTGAAATCGTGCAGCGATAGGTGTAAAAAGTATTAAATTCAGTGAATTTCAGTCTTCTAGGTATTTTGGCGTGGTCAATTTCAGCGCCTATAAATGCTTAAAGCCGCTAGGTTATCGATTAACGCGTCAACGAACTGACCGGTTGTAAATGGGTCAGTTGGTTGGAATTATGATTTTACGTCGTTTTCGTCATTAATTACAAGGTGAATCTATCCAATGAACGATTTTTAGTATCAAAGATCTAGACACCCGCCCTTTGTAAAAGGGTTTGGGGAAAATGAACCTATATTCGATATTAAGTACTGGTTGAATTGGGCGTCCGCGAAAGCTTTTAGGAATTAGGTTCTTGCGGTATGACATAAGATATGTTCCATAAGTTTCTCACTGGTTACTGAGAGCTTGTCAAGAAGCGACGTTGGTCGTAGAATCTCGTAAAGCGATGCCTGGTGATGTAAATAAGAGCGTAAGTTCATAAGATATGTTCCATTAGTTTTCACTGGAGCTTGTCATGAAGTGACGTAGGTAATAGATTCAGGGTAAAGCGACGCTTGGTGAGGCGCTGTCAAAAGCTTAGTACAGACTAAATAGGAAGATCGATTGAAAAACTAACCGAGTGTAGTCAATTCTCGCGTGTCGTTCTCGAACTAGCTCGAGCTGCAAGTCTCTAGCATTACGAACTTGTATAGGTAGTGTCATACTTATGAAACATATCTTATAAACTTATGGGTATGGCCTACTAAGATATATCACGTGCTTGGGACAGAAATAGGTTTAGATTTCTAAATTTGATGGAACTATATTGTAAGTACTGTACTGTAGCACTCTATTTTCTTGCGGTGACCAATGCATTCATACGCCTAAACGATTTTCAAGGGCGTTTGAATTGAACCGGAAGTTGTGACCACGATAAAAAATATGAGCTACTCTGTAGGACCAAGAATTCACACATCTAATAGGAATCATTGTGATCTCATATCTCCAACGTCAATTTTCTACGCTGGTTTTGTGGGTCGGACTTGAGTACTTTCCGTCACGCGTCATAATAGGGACTTAGCAGAACTGCGTCATGTGCTAAAAAAACATACCAGGAGGAGGGGCTTAATTAGCTTTCATTCTGTAGAAAAAACATACCATAATTTCGCTGGGGGGGGGGTGGAACTAAACACGAATTGCCAAGTCCCTATTCTGACGTCTTTCTAACTAGGTGATTTCATTTAATTAGTTGGTAGCAAAGCAAGGTCTGGAGCTCGCACAAGATGCTAGATGCAGCGAGAGGGATTATTCGCAAGGTGAAATTTGGTATACATCATGACTAGTCTGGCTCTTCTCACAATATCCGCCTAGATACTTTGAGATAAAGGATACACAATGATTCCTATTAACTGTATGTGTTCCTTGTAGAATCAAGTATATCATCGTCCGTAAAGGTCCTCATTGACTTACCTACAAGGCTGAAATTTTGCAAGTACCTTACTCTTAAGCAGTAGGTTTGCACCAAGAAAAATTTTTCAAATACGCGACTATATTGAAAAATGGCGGCCAGTAATGGAAAAAAGCATTTATTTGTGGAATAACTTCCGCGTGTTTCAACCAATTACAATAATATTTAGCATACTAGTTTGCTATATCCTATAGACCGATTTTATCGCGGTTAAACTTGCCACCATATTTTAAAATGGCGGCCGTAACGTCATGAAAATGTCCCGACGTACTGACGGCAACCGTCGGCTTCCCATGATGCTTGTGTATTTTTTGACCATGATACACTACAAATCCTAGTAAGTCCATAAGATATGTTCCATAAGTTTGTCACTGATTACTGAGACCTTGTCATGAAGAGACGTAGGTGAAACGTCATAGATTCTTGTAAAGCGACGCCTGGTGAGGCGCTGTCAAAGGCTTAAATAGGCAGATGAACTGCAAAACCGAGTGTAATCAGTTCTCGCGTCGTTCTCGAACTAGCTCTCAGTAGATTTCTAGCATTACAAAGCATAAGTAGTGTCGTGCTTAACCAACATATCTAATAAACTTATGATTACCTTTAAGACACCTTACAAGAAGCGATATCTAGTTTATTCGGGAGAAGGTATAAGATGCCCAAGTATTCGCGCGCCATAGTCCCAGTCCCCCTTTCAAAATACAAGGGGGGAAGTAAAAGGAGGCCGGTGCTATTTCGCCTCTCGTTAGACGAAATTTTCGTCATTCGCGTCACGCTGACGTGAGTTTTCAGGAACCAATGAGATGCTGGTTGTAATTTAGAGGCGGGGATTAACTCCGGACTTACGTTTGGACTGGAGATAAAGCTAGAAATGTGGCGAATTTACACCTTCTCCCTAGTAAACTAGATATCGCTTCTTGACCTTATTTCTAACCTTTGGTCATTAGTAATATTTATATCGAATTTATTTATTTTTTTAGAAAAGTTTAATAGTTCCTTTTATTCATTTATTGTCGGGTATAGAATAAAGGATCATTAAAAAGGTGGAACCAGAAGAAATTGACGCACATTCATATGCAAAAACAGTTTATAATGTTTGGTTCGCGTTCCGTGCCTATTTTGAAAAATAAATAATTTATAAACACCGCAAAAATAGGCTTTCTAAATAATGTTCTCGTAACTTCGAAGGTTTCCGGGTCGTGCCATAAAATTCGTGCTCATTAGATGACGCATGAGCGACAGGTAGCTTTATCATGGAGAAAAGAGGTGAGAAGGAGTGGCGTGATGATGATGTGCGATCCGCGGCAGTTCAAGTCTCCCACAATACCTCGCTGTTAGGTACGTGGCTGCTGACACGACGTAATCGAAACGCTGAGAATGCTGGGAGGAATTCTTTGCCGTAGATGGGGGTTCAGAGGCAAGGTTATAGGTATAGTTATAATTACTACACCTCACCTCTTTCCTCCAAGGTTTAATAACAGATTAAAGGACTAGTAAAGTAGATCTGCGGATCCAGTGTTCATGCTGACACCACCCTACCGAAACGCTGAGGATGCTGGCAGTACTTCGTTGCAGTTATAGGTATGGAGATTACGACTCCATCTCACCTCTTTCGTCCAAGGTTTAATAACAGATTAAAGGACTTGTAACGTTTATAGTACTATACCATAAGCCTTTGGTAGTCTTAAATACTTGTAAAACAATGTAAAATTAAGCTAGTTTTGTTATTTGAAAATGTAAAATAAAATAACCAATTTGACAAAGTGATTGAGTAATAGCTGTGTCACATTCTGATGTAAAAGACAGGTGACTCGCTTCCTTCCATAAAATATTACATGAATCTCTTTGCGCATCTTTCTAGGGTAAAATATTCACCCGTTCTAATTAAAACTTTGTGGCAGCGAGACCTGTCCATAATAATAATAATAATAATAATAACTAGGTAGGTCGTTGAAGACGTTTTATCTTAGCAACCATTAAACGCGGGGAGATATTTTCGAGGCGAAAAGGTTGAAGAAGGTATCTAAGGTGCGCGGCGAAGAGTAATATCAGCCTTGAACAGCTGTTAAAAAAGTTCCTATCGGGAACACATAAAAATAGCTGAATAATTTGATCGATAAATGAGTAGCGGTCCACCAGAATGGGATATAAAAAAGTTACCCGAATCGTCGCAATATCTCTAGAAATGCATGATGCTACATATCGTTTTTTATGGTATTACAAAATTTAAAATAAAATTAGAAAGTTTGGATATCACACGCATTTTTATGTCTTTAAAAACTGGAAATATACAGGGTGTTTCCAAAAGGGTGAAAGGACCGACGTGCAGTGAGTTCTGTGGGCGATCTCGGGTCAAAATAGACCATTTCGATGTAACTAAGAGCGTAAGTTCATAAGATATGTTCCATTAGTTTGTCACTGGAGCTTGTCATGAAGTGACGTAGGTCATAGATTCAGTGTAAAGCGACGCCTGGTGAGGCGCTGTCAAAGGATTAGTACAGACTAAATAGGAAGATGGACTGCAAAATTAACCGAGTGCAGTGAATTCTCGTGTCGTTCTCGAACTAGCTCGAACTGTAAGTCTCTAGCATTATTACGAAGTAAAGGTAGTGTCATGCTTATGGAACATATCTTATAAACTTATGCTAAGAGGGAAAGATACGAGGGTAAAACCCCGCCTTCATCGCGCTTTTGGCACTTGCGCAGAAGTCATTTTGTATTATGAGTGCGCAGAGAAGGATGGCAATGTATCAACCCCTTTTATGTCCCGATACTGAGGGTTGTCTACCCCCATTTGTTACGTCGAAAAGGTCTATTTGAGGGATTCCAATCCCTCAAATTTTGACCTAGTTTGAGTTTGAAAATCTGCACAGTCGCTCCATAGTTAGTCTCGATACTATGTTTCCAGTTAGATAGAACCCTTTTCGCTGTGGCGCGGCCTTAAAGTTAAGAGTTGAAAGTTCGTGCGTCATTACCAAGAAGGTACGATAAACCCTCCAAAAATAAAAAGACTTGGATATGGGCCGTTTGTGCGACACACTTCCCAAGTACCTTCTTAGACCCCAAGTTGATATGAGCTTAAGGGCATCACGCGATATACCGTATTTTAACTCTTTAGGCCTAAACGAGCCGAGGAGTGGTGCTCAATTTTGTATGGGAAATAAAAAACGGATTTAAGGTTATTTAACGTTATGAAAAAGAAGAGAAAAAGACCGCCAGTGAACAGCAAGTTTAGGGTAAAACCTTGGTGAAATTGTATTGATCACAAGAGCATGCGTGACATTTTTAAGCTCGACGGTCGTACATCTACTCTACCTACCACGTTAATGCGGGATCTATTATGAAGCAAGGCTCAACTAAGACGGCCTTCGCCGTAAGGCGCTACAGCTCCAGGGAAAATGGTTGCGCGTAGCTCAACGCCTTTCTGTAATTACGTCAAAGCGTGTTTGTTTAACCTACGTCTATCGACTAGCTGCGGACATCAGTCTTGGCAGCTGAATACCGACATTACTCCAACGAACCGAATACGGATTTTAAAGAGAGGGGTCCCGGTCGCTAATTTCCCGTGACCATTCTCGGAAACAAATGGTGGGACTATGTTGACGCATTTTGCTTATCGGGTGAGAGTAGACGCGGTCTGAGAATTCCGTGAGCCACGGCCAGTGGTGACATTGAGAAATACTATTTACCAATTGGCAACAGAGTTAATTTCATATGATATGTTTAATTTTCCTCTATTAAATTTGATTCCAAAATACGCGTAACAATGAGGTATTTTGAGATTGAGGGCGGCCATTTTCCAAGATGTTGGCAGATTTCAAAAACCGCTTTAGGGTTGATATATAGAGACCATTTAACGTCTATTCCCATTTCGAGCCCGCATTTATTTCACATTTTAAGCCCACAGAACCTTTATTCACATTTTAAGCCCACAGAACCTTTATTCAAATTTTAAGCCCACAGAACCTTTATTCACATTTTAAGCCCACAGAACCTTTATTCACATTTTAAGCCCACAGAACCTTTATTCACATTTTAAGCCCACAGAACCTTTATTCACATTTTAAGCCCACAGAACCTTTATTCACATTTTAAGCCCACAGAACCTTTATTCACATTTTAAGCCCACAGAACCTTTATTCACATTTTAAGCCCACAGAACCTTTATTCACATTTTAAGCCCACAGAACCTTTATTCACATTTTAAGCCCACAGAACCTTTATTCACATTTTAAGCCCACATAACTTTTATTCACATTTTGAGCTCATATATCTCGCATGCTAAACTTTGAGCTAAAACCATAGAAGAGTAGGCCATATAACTCGCATGCTAATTTCGAGCTAAATCGATTGGAAACCACGCCCATTATCTCTCAAGGTGTTTGATTACTTAGAAAGAGTTTCATGAAGTTGACCGCCAACAATTATTTTCATGCTCCCCAAACTATTTTAGATAATATCCCATCGCCCACGGAATTCTAGGGTTTTATAGGGGATTTGGAAACACTAAAGTTGCGAGGCATATCACTGGGGAAATTTACGGTAACTGACACTCATTTTGAAAGAGATAGCTTATCTATATCCATTAAGCTCGAGTCAACATATATGACAAAGTATTAACAATATTAACAAGAACCCATATAGCACCCGAGAACGTTTGAATTTTCACCTTAGCTGTCCATGAGGTAAACTTTTGGCACTGGACAGTTTGGTTTCATACTTAAAAAGATGGCGATGAAGCGTAAGGGAACCGATAATAGTGGGGGTCAAGCTTACATAACGGCGCTATTGCATAACCGAACGTTCTCTGGTCTCTTATATGTTATTGGTATTAATGGTATTTGTTGTTTGTTGTTTTGCCCTTTCTGTTGTAATTGATAATTATGGAAAAGGTCACTTTGTTATTGACCCGAGGGTGTTGTTTCGAATAATAAAAATAGTTATCCAAAGTATGGTTCACAAGATTAGTTCCGTTTAGTGAAGTGTTGTAATACTAAATAAGGAAAAGTATAATTTTATGTGGAAATATTTTCACTTATAAATATATAATTATATAATTATACAGTTATATTTGTTATAATTCAGATTTATAAAAGTGTGGGAAAATTTATCTTAAGCATAGAGAAGGACGTATCTTTACCACTGTCAAAGGCAAATTAGAATAACAGAAAGTGAGGTAATAGACAACTTTGATGCAACTAAGAGGGAAAGGCTTAGCCTTCCATCCTGATTTTAGCACCTGCGCTGTAGGATTTAGGGATCATGAGAGTGCACAGAGTTGGTACCGGATCAACCCCCGTGTATGTCACTTATACTGAGAGTTGCCCACCCACCCCGTTTTACATCGAAATGGTCTCTAAAGACTCGACTTGATCTCTGAGAACAAAAGTACTCTAATGCCTCAAAAGTCGAACTATATTCGTCGGAGAGAATAAAACGATAACGTAATATTGAAGTAGAGCTCTGATTGGTCGCCTAAAGAAGATAGAGAGAAATATAGACTATTAGAGCGTCGTTAACATCATACGAAAGGTTTCATCCACCTCTAACAAAACTACAAGCTTCAAATTCAGTCTGAGCGGTTGAATTGTACTCACGAAAGACTGGCAACCCTTCTCTGCACACTATTTATAGAACAACAGTGAAATTCTGTTGAGTTCATCACGGAATACGGTCCGGGTTTCGGTTTCTTTCTTAAACGTAAAATGAAGAACTTCCGAGAATGGGTCAAGAGACTCAATTAAGACGCCAGCCAATAAACCGTCTATATGTAGCTCGGAAAGCATTATTTTATTTTTAAATCGATTCGAATGCCTAGTATAAGTTGGGACGCAGCACTCTATAAAGTGCGTTATAACAAAAGTATATAATACTTCTCTTCGAGAGAAGTGTACCAAAAAGCGGTGTAAATGGAACATGTTTCTTCACCACATCAGAACATTTGGAGCAAAAGTTACTAAACCGAATCACATACGTCATAAATAGTTCCCTTATCATAACTCTATTAGCGCTTAACTATTTGCCAAGGCGCATGCGCTTTTTGATTTTTGTCCCAGCACGTCAAGACAATCAAGGTTTGTGGGTTGATTGCTGAGGATTCAGTACTAAACAGTTATAGTATTCACCCCAACTGTGCGATGCTAATTTGAAGTTTGATGAGCGGGAAAGCAAACAAAAAGGTGCATGAGCCTGGGAAGAATCACGTTACATAACTAAAGTATTAAGAGGCTACAGTGTCATCCTTCTTCTATTATCCCCTTCTGGTTATAAATAAGAGTGCGTGTCCCTCTGTCATATCGTCGTGAAGAAGTTACGAACAATAAACTTTGCAGCAAATGGTTGCCCATTTTTCAACTGTATAATAATGGACATGACAAACAAGGGACTAATCACTCTGAGATACCCTGTGCACCAATTACTCGTCACGTGTTTGCACTGTCAAGGGTAAGGGCGTCTTCAAGAGAATAAGTAAACCTAATACCATTAGTACAAGCATAAGTTTATAAGATATGTTCCATAAGTATGTCACTACCTATACTTCGTAATGCTAGTGGCTTAATGAGAGCTAGTTCAAGAACGACGTGAGAATTGACTACACTCGGTTATGCAGTCCATTCTCCTATTTAGTCTATACTAAGCCTTTGACAGCGCCTCACCAGGCGTCGCTTTACGAGAATCTATGACGTTTCGCCCACGTCACTTCATGACAAACTCTCATTAACGAGTGACACACTTATGGAACATATCTTATAAACTTATGGTACAAGGTGGTACACCGATTACACTGAACGACTGGACAACTATACAGGGTGTTTCTGAAACGTTTGTCAGAAATTAGGGGTATTTTCTTTGGACGATTTCGAATCGAAAATGTACTATGACATTTTGCCGCCAGGGCCACCGTTTTACAATAGCGGACAGAAAAGTAAAAAAATTGTTCCGACGGTCAACGTAGGTCACCTTTTGCATGCTATGATATAATATTAATTAAATTGAACGGGTGAAACAACCTAAGAAATCCAACAGAATTTCGCAGGCCTCAACCAGATTTCGTAGGCTATACATAGGTTTCAGACTATGAGGATTGATACTATTTACACCAGAATTCCAGGCTACTTTGGGGACAAAATGCAGTACCAAGTAGCCAGCTTTGCCTCCTGGTGTAAAAGGCATAAATCTTCCTCGTCTGAAAACATGCATACGGTACAGCGTGGGAAATAAGGCGATGGCACAGGGGAAATGACCATTTTAAAAATTGCCTAGAATAGTTTAAAAATTAAATCAGGAGGGGGGTCAGTGGTCCAAGGGACCACTAAGAAAATTCAAGGGTAGCTAGAGTCCAGACATTAATTCAAAAGTTTAATTATCCACTTCTTTAGTTTAGCAGACTACGTGCCGTGGTCATTGGTCATGGACCAGTTTATTTATTTCAGGCCAGGTGGGTCGGGTCGCTGGCCTAATGTCCAGTTTAAAAAAATCCTTATTTCCCACCCTGATACGGTAGAACCGTTCTATCATGGGTGCTCCTGGGAAAACCCAACTTTAAGGGGTAAGTAACTATCTGAATAAATTTTGTTCTTCTTTTAAGTTTCGTTCAGCTGCACTATTAGTCGAAATAAAGTTTATCCGTTACGTATATACTGTACGTCCCGGGGCGCCAATGAAATTGGAAACCTAGATTTCGATCTTTCTATACTAAACAGCTAGTATATATATACAGTCGATATATAAACGAGGCCAACTTTCCAGCAGAATTGTCACGCGAGCTCGTACACGTACCACTCCGAATGTAGAAAGAATAAAACCGCTCGCGGCTTATACATTTATAGACCAGAATAAATTCCAACAGCAAAAATTACTAGGCCTAGGTATGTACATGGTCAAATGGAGGCAGGTGGTTCAGACCCCGAAAAAAAAACGCCAATGTTTCACTGAAATTTAATTTATTTTTAAAACTGGTGAAAATTTGAAATTTCAAAGTTAATTTGGGTTTTAATTAGAGTCTATCTATGCCAGGACAAAACTTAAGTGAAGGGGGATCGGGGCCCAAAACCAGCACGGGAAAATCGTTCGAAAAACATTTTTATCTTAAAGATTTGATTTGAATTGAATTGATTACGAAAATATATCAATGAATATCTTGTCGATTTGGACTATAAAGTATTTAATTTTAGAAATTGATGTCGATTTATAGCAGACCGCATTTTAATTATAGCTGATTATTTTCGATCGATTTCTGAATTATGACGTCATATCATGATTGTCTTTCCCGCTTAGTCACAAAGATTGTTTTGGCGAATGAGTCGATATGCTCAAAAATTGTATTTCCAATTCAATTTGGGGATTTTTTTATATTTCTGAATATTTATATTTCGAAAACCAAAATAATAGCTTTATCGTCATAGGGTAGATAGGTTCGCAGTGGACAATGACCAGTATGAAACAAATTTCTCTATATAAGTGCTCGGCAGGGACTCTTAATTAAGGGTTACATTAGTTTAACTTACTTTAATAACTGGCAGAAAATAAAGACTGATTCAATGACTACTTTTAATAAGGGGCTTCACCAAAATAATTCCCTTTAACTGAATTCACCGCTGTTGTGAACATTTTACACGAGAACTAATACAAAAGGGACTCTTGACCGTCAATTTTTCTTCCTTAAGAAACTGCCATTAATATCAATATCAATCAATTTGACAGAAATTTAAGCATACGAAGACTATAGTTCATTTTACTCTTTAAAATAGCCGTAAAGGTTTCCCGGCCATCTTGGAAAATGGCGGCTCGAATAGATTCTTATTTTTTCACAACTTCAGAAAGGGTAGAGCTTAAATTATAACTCTTATATAGTGGCTTAAGTTTTATATAGGGGTTCGAGTATTATATGGCGTATTATATAGGGATTCGAGTATTATATGGCGTATTATATAGGGATTCGAGTATTATATGGGGTATTATTTAGGGGTTCGAGTATTATATGGGGTATTATATAGGGGTTCGAGTATTATGTGGGGTATTATATAGGGGTTCGAGTATTATGTGGGGTATTATATAGGGGTTCGAGTATTATATGGGGTATTATATAGGGGTTCGAGTATTATATGGGGTATTATAAAGGGGTTCGAGTCTTATATGGGGTATTATATAGGGGTTCGAGTATTATGTGGGGTATTATATAGGGGTTCGAGTATTATGTGGGGTATTATATAGGGGTTCGAGTATTATGTGGGGTATTATATAGGGGTTCGAGTATTATGTGGGGTATTATATAGGGGTTCGAGTATTATATGGGGTATTATATAGGGGTTCGAGTATTATATGGGGTATTATAAAGGGGTTCGAGTCTTATATGGGGTATTATATAGGGGTTCGAGTATTATGTGGGGTATTATATAGGGGTTCGAGTATTATGTGGGGTATTATATAGGGGTTCGAGTATTATGTGGGGTATTATATAGGGGTTCGAGTATTATATGGGGTATTATATAGGGGTTCGAGTATTATATGGGGTATTATATAGGGGTTCGAGTATTATATGGGGTATTATATAGGGGTTCGAGTATTATATGGGGTATTATATAGGGGTTCGAGTCTTATATGGGGTATTATATATTGGTTCGAGCCTTATATGGGGTATTATATAGGGGTTCGAGTCTTATATGGGGTATTATATAGGGGTTCGAGTCTTATATGGGGTATTATATAGGGGTTCGAGTATTATATGGGGTATTATAGAGTATTATATGGGGTATTATAGAGTATTATATGGGGTATTATAGAGTATTATATGGGGTATTATAGAGTAATATAGAGGTGTATTATATAGGGGTTCGAGTATTATATGGGGTATTATAGAGTGGTTCGGGTATTATACGGAGGTTTAAGTAGGCGAAAGCACCATAGATTTTCGTTAACCGTCAATCCCTTAGTAAGTTGTCCATATATTTACTCAACTTGAACAATTTCCAAGTACTAATTTATCATTGTGTAACACTCCGCATCTGAACTATAATTTAATTCTACGTAAAAAACGTTGGAAAAATTTACGTACACTTCGTGTTTGAAAATTTGAACTCCAAGAAAGGACATTATTCCAGGAAAGGATTACTGATGTCCAGGAAGGCAAAAAGAAGCCGCAAATAGCAAAGAAAAATTCACGAATGTCCAGAAAGGGTGTGATAAAATGATTTGAAAGATCCCGAGAAAAACAACACCCGATGAAGAAAAAGTAGATTTGGAATTGGTAAAGAAGTCCGACTGAAGTGGGAGAGAGTAACGGTGAAGAAAACTAAGGGGGACTCTGGTAAATGCTCTAGAAAACGAGGGCGCGCAACTTTCACCTTTCCGCTACTACGAGGCGTTTTCGTGTGTACAGTTCTTCCGCTACTCCAGTGACCAGTCCGGTGCGACACACCTGGTGAGAGTAAGAAACAAAGTTTATAGGTAACAGAGGAAGGATTGGTGTACGGGCTGGACATAAGCTGACCGCGGTCTCTCCAATCGAAACTGTATAGCGGCAAAGCGGAGTGTCTCGGACCGAAGGGTTCGACACTAAAACTTCTAGAGTTATTACGAAACTCCTTTATTAGAACGTTTGAGGGAAAATTGTGTTTTTTTTTAAGTTTGGAGTGTCAAGTGTCAATTCCATAAGTTTATGAGATATGTTCCACAAGTTTATGAGATATGTTCCATACGTATGACACTTTCGTAATGCTAGATACTTAATGATAGCTAGATCGAGAACGACGCGAGAATTGACTACACTCTGTTAATTTTGCAGTCCATCATCCTATTTAGTCTGTACTAAGTATTTGACAGCGCTTCACTAGACGTCGCTTTACGAGAATCTATGACAAGTTCTCAGTAACCAGTGACAAACTTATGGAACATATCTTATGAACTTACGGTTTTACACAATGTACCCAAACTTTGAAAGGTTTACTGAAACTTGAAAATACTCTGCTCAACCGTACGGAAAAATAAAGTTTAACAAGCTGAAACAAAAATGCGCAAGTATAAAAGAAAAATAAGTGTATTCTTAGGAATGTTTTTGATGACACTTCTTAGTGTCAATCAGTCAGGTAAAATTTTGACTCGACTTTCGAACCGATTCGAGTTTGATCAGTGGATAAAATGTATCAATATCATTTACATGGGTTGATGATAAATTTTTCAAGAACTCAAACTATTTCAAATGTTGAAATGTTTGAAATTGTTTAAATGACAAAACGTTTCTGGAATGATGTTAGTGAAGTCCAACGACTTCCTTAAAACTTTGTCTGAATCAGAATGACTGACTTATCTTTCGTCTCAAAGAAAGCTGAAGACAAAACTGTTATCAACGTCTTGGATAACCATATTTAGCCAATATACCATTTCGATGTAACTAAGAGGGAAGGAAAAGGGGGTAAAACTTTGCCTTCCATATCGCTTTTTGGCGCCTGCGCTGTAGTCTTTTTGTATCATAACAGTGCGCAGAGACGGAAATGTATCAACCACTGTGTTTAATGGTCTTAGCTGAGGGTTACCTTCCCCCTTATTTACATCTAAAAGGCCTATCGCATTCGCAAATAAACTACCTTATATTAGAAACAACTGAAAAATATGATTTTTCTAAGGTTGGATTGTACTTTTCTGAATTTCTGCATGTTTTTATATATCTTTATACGCTTAAATTTTCCATCATAATAAATCAATGGTCAAACGATCGTTAATAGGTCGCATTCAGTGTCGAACCCCTCGTACTAACTTCGTTCGTTTCATTTCTTCCTTCATACCCCCCACAGTTTAATAATAGGTAGTAAATGCATATATATAGGACTCGTCTCAGCTTCAGAGTGCCATACGTCAGAATAAAAGAACCGCGTTATGGAGTTGAGAAAAATAAGCTTGTTATATTGGGAATAAGAAAATCTCCGGCTGGAATGGATTATAGTTTCATAGCGTGCTTGCCTGTCAATATCTAGAAATTTTTGTTTTGTTTTTCAGTATAAATGCAATATTCCAAATTATGCTCTGGAAAAGGGGACGAAACCTGTAGTTCCCCTTCTCTTTATCCGGATAATAAACTTTTAGAAAGTTTTAATTCAACTTGTTAAACTGGGAAATAAATACTCGAAAAATTAGATTAACATTTTTTTTAAATAAAGTTGAGTAGCTTCAGACTATGCAGGGTGTTTCTGATATTAAAGGATGTGCTCTTTGGGTGAAACTTCATGAAAAGTGTCAGTGAAAGAACACTGAGTTTTCAATATTCAGTTACGGAAATATGGGCTCCCAAACATTGATTGCATGGCCCCCAAAACGAGGAAATATTTTACACATGTGGTGTTATTAGCTTTATTTTACCAGTGTAAGCACACTTCTACCCATTTAATAGCATACTTTAACGTTCTTCGACTGAAGACTACAGACCTTTTCGACGTAAAAAAGAGGTAGGCAACCCTGAGTATCGGGACATATACGGTTGATACATTGCCATCCGTCTCCGCACACTCTCATGATACAAAAAGACTACAGCGCAGGCGCCAAAAAGTGAGATGGAAGGCAAAGTTTTACCCCCATGAGTTTCCCTTTTAGTTACATCGAATTGGTCTATTGAAGGCTGATATGTCTTACCATAAGTTCATAAGTTTACTGAGAGCTTGTCATGAAGTGACGTATTCAGGTAAAGCGATGCCGAGGCGCTGTTAAGGTATAGGTAGTGTCACACTTATGGAACATAACTTATACACGTATGGTCTAACTAAACATATGTGATTATTTCCTTGTTTGAGGGGCCAATGGTTTTGGAGCCCATGTCTCCATAACCAAAAGTTGTAGAACCAATGTTCTTTGACACTTAACTACCACTCAGTTTGACCCAAAGAACATGTCACCCTTTAATTATGGCAGGCTTATCAACAGTGTGTTCTGTTGACGTTCGAAGTAAATTCGGCCTATTTTTATTTCTATAAATTAATGAGAGAACGGTGTACATTAGTTACTGGTCCCTCGACTGAAGTCTAAGATCAACACGTCTCAGTGGATATAAGAAAAACAACTATCCTCGTCTCATCTTATGTAAATTTCTTTCTTCAATGTTATTGCAACGCCTCTCTTTAACGAAAGTCAATAGACTACGTCGTCTATTGACTTTTAGTGCTATAGTTCATAATACAAAATCGCCTTGTTTTCATAATAAATATACAAAAAATATAAAAATATACTCTAACGACCTTTTCGTGGAAATAAAAGGGAGTAGGCAACCCTCAGTGTCGGGATAAACAAGGGACTTCATACATTGCCGTGTCTGCGCACTATCATGATGCAACAAGACTACAGCGCAGGCGCCAAAAAGCCAGATGGAAAGCATCATTTTACTCCCGTGTCTTTCCTTCTTAAGGCCTTTTCAGACGATACAACTTTTGACTGAACTAGATGGGTAAAAAGTTGAATTAGCAAAAATTTGTCAGTGATCAAAGTCTAATTTGGTGATTCAACTTGTCCAACTTCTGTTCACATAACCCAATTAGTTTACTCATCTCAAGTTGACTCATTTAAATGAGTCCAAAAATTGCATCGTCTGAAAAGGCCTTTAGTTACATCGAAATGGTCTATTGACGTCCCCTTTTTCTATACTTGGTAGTACTACGTCATGCAACGTCACACTAAAAAACATACCAGGAGGAGGGCTTGTATAGCTTTGATCCTGTAAAAAAACATACCAGGAGGTAGTGTTCGTACGGGGTAAAAATTTAATCGGGGTCGGGGTCGGGGTCGGGGGCAGGTTATCCCCGAAAAAAACAAGTCGGGGTCGGGGTCGGGGTAAGACATCGCATGCTGAAAAATTTTGGAAAAATGATAAAAAAAATCGTTAAGTTTCTGGGTGTTTGGAAAGAAGCTTTATTAATATACAAATTCGAACTGTAAAAATGCCCAATAAATTCCGACTTTCCGAGCTACGCAGCTACGATTCCCACAAAAGACCATTGCCATTACAAAGGACGCGGGAGGGCCGTCGATCTACGAGAGGGAGGATGGTTAACTTTGGAATTTTGGTGACTGTTTTTACTGTATTTTGTTTGTTGTTAGTTACCCCCTTGCCCTTTTTTTCATAAAGGAGAAGCGGAGCACTTATTTGAGACGAATGAGATGATTGTTTTTGGCGCAGGACAAAAAATAATTTGCTAAAAATTACCTAACCAAAATCTAACCCCGAAAAAAACCCCGACTACATTTTACGTGTAAGGTACCGGGGTCGGGGTCGGGGGAAAAAGTCGGGGATCCCCGGTTTTCGGGGTCGGGGTCGGGGTCCCCGTACGAACACTACCAGGAGGAGGGGCTTGTATAGCTTTGATTCTGTAAAAAAAACATACCATAATGGCGATGGGTGCGGAGATAAGCCCGAATTACCAAGCCCCTATTGGAAGTTATACTAAACACGTCGTAAAATCCAAAAATTGAGATTTTAAAAAGTGCAGTTTGCAGTTTGAACTTTGAACGATATTTTTATTAAGGTGCATCAGACCACAACGATGATCCATGAAGCGAGAAGAATTAAAAAGAGACCTTACTAAACCACTAGGCTTATTTTAAAATAGGCTAAGCCAAGAGATGGGACATTTGACATCGTAATTCCTGACAAATAAAATTTGTATTAAATTTGAGTCAGAAACAAATGATAATCAACGCGCCCAGTCCCAAACCGCTTTACCTATAAGGCTGAAAATTTGCAGGGACGTTATTCTTAATTAGTAGGAACCCTGTAAGAAAGATAAAGATTTTTTCAATTGGCGGCCATCTTGAAAAATGGCGGCCAGAAATGTAAATAACCTTCTTTATGGATTAACGTTGATTGCGCTTTTCAACCGATTTCACTAATATTTAGCAAACTGATCCCCAACATCAAAAAAATAACTCGACTGATTTTATAGTAAATAAAAACCTATACATTTCGGTATAAATATCCGACCCCTCAAATTAAATAATGAATAACTGAGGATCATAATTTATCATTGAAAAAAAAACGTACGGGACACAATAATTTCATTCGAAAACATGATTCAGTGCATAGCTAGAAAAAGCCAAGGCTAAAATGGTCCTGTATTCGAATACATAGCCTCATTTATTCTATGGTAGTAATTATAAGCGTGTACCTGCAATTAATTTTTTTAACTGTATTAATTAACTAAGCCGTTAATGATTAATAGCGTTAAGTAAAGCGTCCATTTCAAGAGTTCCAAGGGAAGTCTATGCTATTCTTTTTAATGAACGAAAATTAAAAAAAAAAAAACAGAAAACTATCAATATAGTCTTTTAGTGACTTGGAAAACACTGAGAAATTAATTTTCTTCTGCTTAATTTGGTGTCGTTTAAGACGCTAAACGTCTATAATGCTAGTTTACAGAGCAGGTGTTTAAATGGGGTTAAATATTGAAATAAAGTCAATATAATCATTAGATGAACGTCTAACGATCCTGTCTAAAATGTACGTATACCCAGTTTTTGTTAAAAGCAGATATACAGGGTGTCGCTGATAAGTCTGCCATAAATTAAGGGGGATGTTCTTTGGGTGCACGATTTTGAGTCGAAAATGTAACTTCTATCTCCATTTTGTTGTCCTTGCCACTGTTTTCGAGTTAAGATTGGATGGAGTATTTTACGGATGACCCCTTAAATTTAATCAAGAAACTAAAAGACAATGATTTCTAATTTAATTAAGGGGTCATCCCTTGCAGTTACTAATTATTCAGGGCTTCCTTAATCTCATTCTATCATAAATAAAAAAATTATCCTCCAAGTTCCTAACTAACGCGAGTAACACGCCAACGCGACAAAGTTCGACCTTTTCAATGTGGAGACTGGGAGATATGGATTTCCCGTGTCTCTTGCATAATTTAATGGTCAGAAGTAAATAATACTTCTCTTCGAGAGAAGTGTACCACAATGCGGAGTAATTGTAACATGATTCTTCCAAACATCCCTTAATATTTGAAGAAAGGTTACTAAACCGAATCACATACGCGATAAATAGTTCCCTCATCATTACTCTATTATCGCTTAATTATTTTCCAAGGCGCATGCGCTTGTGGATTCTTGTCCCACGTCAAGACAATCAACGTTTGTGTGTTGATTGCTGAGGATTTAGTAGTACTAAACAGTTATATAATTCACCCCACGGTGCGATGCCCATCTGAATTAAGTTTGATGAGCAGTAGAGCCATCAAAAATTGTGAGCCTGGGAAGTGGGAAGAATCATGTTACATAACTACAGTATTAGGAGGATACAAAGTGTCATTCTTCTTCTATTATCCCCTTCAGGTATGATTTATACTGAAACAAACTGACTGAAAATCCCAAAAATTATTAGTGTCCTTGTTGTCAGTCGCCAATGAAACCCTCTTGAGGGACAACTAATGTAATTGAATAGACCGACGTTTCACATAATGGACTGGACTGTATACCAAGCATAATCTGCTAAAAGTAAGATAATGTCCCCGATTAAATCTAACAAACCGGAAGTATCTTCTTCCTTTTTGATTAATCTGCCTAAAACCCTTTTTTCCGGGAAACATTTACAAAACATAAGCTACAAACGAAAAATAAGTATCGATTTAGAGTAGCGCCATTATAAAATCGATTATTCAATTGATTTTGTCCGAAAATGCAAAATTATCTACAAAAAATGCACTTAAAAAATGAATGAATGAACTTCATGCAAAATAATCTCGCTGTAAATGTACCTGTACAAATACAACTGTTAGGTAAATTTGTCAGAAGGGTTCAAGTAATAATAACATATGTTCATAAGTTTGTCATTGGTTACAAACTGGAGCTTGTCGAGGGGGTGACACTTGAGAACTCAGGTGTACAATACCTTGAACTCAATATACTGTCAAAGCTGAACTGTGAGTTCCGAAAGATTTCAACTCAATGCACTGTCAAAGCTGAACTCTTTTGAACTCAGGTGTACACAGAGATCCAGAGCGTCTACCACCGCATGAGCTTGTCATGAAGTGACGTAGGTGAAGCGTCATAGATTCTCGTAGATCGACGTTTGGTGAGGTGCTGTCAAAGGCTTAGTACAGACTAAATAGGAAGATTAACCGGGTGTAGGACTTCAATTCTCGCTCGTCGTTCTCCCTCGAACTAGCTCTTAAATAAGTCTCTACCATTACGAAGTATAGGAAGAGTCATACTTATGTAATACATATCTTATAAACTTATGATAATAATAATAATGTTCTAGGTGAATTAAGTAAGGTGTATACGCCTACAATATTCCGGATACAGGCTGTTAAAAATAATAGTGGCATATACAAGCGGGGGAGGTTTGTTTGAAAAGTTCAACGAACTGCTTTGTGTCTATATATGCGTATAGTTCTCGTCCCTTGGTCGAAGGTAACTTCCGAGTTTTGTCGCGGTCAGTTTCCTCCTCACGTAATAGGTTACTGAGGCCAAAATTTTGCGGAAGCAAGGTGTTCGTTCGGGTTCGGTCTATACCTTCGGTTGGTACAAGCCCATTGGGTGTTTTGTTATGTCAGAGAGGTTTTAGCAGCCCCCAATGCCGTCTATAATATGATATACGACCAGGAATGCATACAGTTAATTGGAATCACACATCCCATGTTAATGTCTATGCGGTTTTTGTGGGACGGGCTTGAGAACTTACTATCCGTCACGTGTCATAATTCTGGCGTCTTTATAACTGTGATTTCATTTGGTTGGTAGTAACGCGAGGTCAGGTGCGCCAGCTAGGGTCAACAAGCTGTGAGATAAATTATTGGCCAGGTAAAATTCGTCACGCATGATTAGTCTTCACCTCTTTTTACAAAATCCGCGTTGAGAAAATGCATGGCTACGCAATTATTCTTATTAGCCGTATGAATACCTGATACGATCAAAAGAACAATGCCTCTTTGTCACAAAAGAGGCCGGAGTTTTGGGAAGAGGCGATTAGAACATTTTTTCGTACGCTCTTCGAACCTTCAAATATTCGGTACCGAGTCCAAATGAGTTGTTTGATGCAGCGGTTTTATATCATGGAGTGTAAAATGTCAGAAAGAGATGGACGAAGCGGTAGCTTCTAATCTCTCAAGCTTGGAACCGACAAATGGTGACTTTAGGGAAAATTTACTTCCATTTCCGTTGAAATTGTGAAAGCTCACAGTTTTTGCGTGAATAGAGCATTCCATTAATTACTCTAGAGAAACAAACGCGCAGAGGCGGAGAGGCTCCTTCCTACTCGCCACGAAGCAACACCAGATGGAGCCCAAGTTCACTATACCTGCCGTATCACATTGCCTCTAGCGGTGCTTCTTGACAAACCCTTACGCCCTGTAAAGTTCTCTTCACCCTCGTCAATAATGGAATGGTCTATAAGGCGTAGATTGGCATCCCTTAAGGTCGAGCTAAAGCCAACTTGGGAAGGGGAGAGGGGTTGTTCATATGCCTTTAGTTTCTGCTCATTTTCAAGCAAGTGTTTCAATTAAAAAATTTCAAGACTTTACAAACCGAAAGACAACATTTCAAAGATTACAACAAAATTGTGAAAAACTTTTATTTTTGAAATTACATTAAGTTATATGACATTAAATTTAAAGTTACTAATTCCAATATATCTTGTCTTTCCGTCGTTTAAATTGCATAAAATTTTGCATACACGCGCATTTACACCTACGCTAGTGGTTAATCGAGACACTTTTGCAAAATGTCAATTATATAACTAATTAAGCGAATAAATTAATTTAATTAGTTACTTAATTAGTTAAATAATTGACATTTTCCAAAACTGTCTCGATTAACCACTAGCGTAGGTGTAAATGCGCGTGTATGCAAAATTTTATGCAATTTAAACGACGGAAAGACAAGATATATTGGAATTAGTAACTTTAAATTTAATGTCATTTAACTTAATGTAATTTCAAAAATAAAAGTTTTTCACAATTTTGTTGTAATCTTTGAAATGTTGTCTTTCGGTTTGTAAAGTCTTGAAATTTTTTAATTGAAACACTTGCTTGGAAATGAGCAGAAACTAAAGGCATATGAACAACCCCTCCCCCTTCCCAAGTTGGCTTTAGCTCGACCTTAATTTTCAGACTACTTTCGCATACTGTAAAAAGTACAGTAGTCTAAACATTTTGCCAGTCCTTATAAGATTCGTACTCCATGTTGTGACTAAAGGAAGGAAAAGTCAAAGAACTTGAGGGTTCAAATCAGTTATCGATTTTCCATACTTTACACTATAAACAGTGTTAGCCTCACGCTCCAGTCCCTGATTACCTGAGAAGTCCCTGGTACATGTATAGATGAACCGCGCCCACTCGGCAGCAGTGGCAATAGTTGACGGCCCTCACTCACTACCTCAGTTCTGAACATTATTTGACATCTTTTCTTTCATTAAGAACCACCAAAGTTTGATCCTGAATTCACTACTATCTATCGCAATAGAATACCTTCCTATTTCCCGTCTCCATAGACTTGAAAATTCTTTTCTGGTAATATGAAGAGTTAAACATACTGGATGTTGAAAGTAAACTACCATGGAACAGTTTCCAGCACACGATATCCTTATGTGAAATAACATAAAGTAATTCATGAATGGATTGAATTGCGATTTTCTATATAAGCGAGATACATGCAACATTATGGTTTTGTATCTATAACTGCACCTTAGAATTCTTACTATTACAAAAGGGTCGGGGTTATAATACGCTTACTTTGTATCGATCGAAAACAGGGCTGAAATTTGGGTTAAGTAATTAACTTCTTTAGAAGAAAGTTATTCTGTACTACTGCAATTGAAGGTTTGGTATACATACATGTTCAATCACAAACTTATATATTTCTACTTGGAATTATTCGTGTGAATTATGCTTTTAAATTCTATCACAGGAATAGATGGCGATCTTTTCGTAGAAGGAAGCATTTTCGCGCCTCATTGTTCGATAATCTCGTCAATCTCGTGGATGACAATTGATATGAAGTTAAATGAGAGGACAACAATTGACACGAGGGCAAAACGAGTGGAAGACAATTGATAGTATGGGTCTGTTCCAATATGATAGCGTCGCTTACGCCTCGTTTTAAGCAATGACTTGACCGCTAGGACATCATAAAGCCTAGCTAGGGTGCGTCGTGATGAAGTTCAATTTCAAAAACTCCATCTTTGACCCACGATATTTGAGGTAGGTTAAAGGTCACCCCACATAATCCTATGGGAAAAATTCAATTGACACATTTTTTTCGCGCGGAGATCAGAGTGCAAGTAGTATCAGTTTTAAATATAAACAAACAAATACATTCGAATTCATTTTAACTTAAATAATTGCCCAATTAAAAACCCATTTTCAAAATGATAAACAAGATTGCAATTATTAGCGAAAAATTCAGCCTAATTCGCTGTCAGGCGATCAAACTAACACAAATAGCTATGTGCCTACCCTTCTGTAGACTTTTTTTAAACCAACTTCTGAAATTTAATAAGAAAATCCACGGCCCTTTAGGGTTAAAAGTTAACTTCGTCGAACACAAGAATTTAGTCTTCAAAAATATTACCCTTTATCTGACAACACTACTTTCATTTATACGAAGCAGTTTAATTTGATCTTCATCCGCATATATTTAACATTCCAGACTTTTCCCCTTGAGTATTGTCTAATATTAAATATATTAATAAATTTGCTTGAAGCGCTTATATTTACGATTGTTTTTGCGAGACACATATACAAGTGCTAAAAGAAAAACTATACTCCTCAGGAGAAATGAAAAACCAGTTTAAAAATACCCATGCACCAGTCCCAGAATGAAAGAGAGATACTAAGGAATGCTGCGAACAGGGAGGAGCAGAAAAGGAGACGTATTAAAGGGTAAATTTGTTTTCTACGCCGTGAGCCTAAACTCTAACAGTGGGAGACCGGGGGTCGAAGGGGGTTCCGCATTGTCACGTGGGTTACAGTTGATATATTGAGCTATTATTTTGCGCCTTCTCTCCATTACAAAATGTACTTTTTCAAAAGAAGTCTTGTACTGATTGCACAACTAGGGCCAACGAACGCTTTTTTACTTATCTGGACTCTCACTAGAGGGGAGTTCGTAATGCGAGTTTGCGGGAACTCTGCTGGCGCTTGCCACGTGGTAAGTTATAGAGAGCTTTCAGTTGGAGGAGGAGCTGAGTCTCGTGACATAATTTACGCTGCCATATTGGTGGTTTTAAAGCAGGAATGAAGCTGAGACCACCCAATATGTCTACCAGAACAGCGGTAAGACTTGGGAGAGTGTGACGTACTACTATCCCATCTGAAAGCTCTCTATAACGAAGTTTCCCTTGAAGGCGATAGGGATGGAGTGGAAGCCCCAAACGTTGCCTCTGTACCCCACCTACGGCACCGAATCCATCTTACCTCATTTATCCCTGATCTACCCTTTTTTTCTCATTGCAGGAGTTAAGATGTACTGTTGTTAGTCTAAAGAACACGTACAATATCTCTCCTCTTCTATTTCTCCCTGCTGCAAAGGATGAAAAAACTCATCCTTTGGGATGAAGAGCACGAAACTCCTTTCCTTTTTTGCTCTAACACTTTTCCTCTAAATCTAAATTGATTCGGGCCTTGGCTGCGAGCGGGCAAAATCTGTCTGTAACAGACGAATTCGTTTCAAAACCTTAAACCTAGTAAATATTATTTCCTGGGGGAAGATTAAAAAAATTCCATCGCCACCCTTCCAATTTTTTTTTTTTTTTTTGCACAAATTTCTCTATTTTTTGTCTTCTAACATAACTTCTAAAAAAGAAGAAAAAATGGATATCTTTACTGTGTCCCCAGAGGATGTAATCTTAAGTTTTAAAACTTGAGATAAAGAAATTGGATTCTTCGAATTTAGAAAATTATTTCTTTGAGAAGATAAGTTTCAAGAAAATTTAGGTTCAATTGATTAAAATTTTATTCTACATTTTCTATGGGCTGGATTTTCGATTGAAAACCATTATATCTTATCAGAAGTGCAGAGGTCATGCTATTTGGAAATTATTTTATTATGTCATTTCATTGTTAATTTTAATTTGCAAATTAGGGTAGTTTCTCATCAGAATTGTAGAGGTCATGACATTTCGAAATTATTTTATTTTATTGTTAATTAAAGCCAATTTCAATTAAAAATATATCAACTTGAAGGATGAAAGATATATTTCAAGTTAGAGTTTAAAACTTAGTTGCGAATGGTGCTCTTGTGAAATTTTATAGTCCTACGCTTTTGGGAAGGTTCAAAAGGTCAAAAGTAGTTTTTAATGTTTGTCCACTAACTTAGCACCATGAAATGTAAAAATTCAACGATGTAAACCATTTTAATAACATGAGTAATAAGTTTTATATTAATCTTGTCTCAGGACATGTATCTATTGGTATATTGGGGCAAATAATAGCTATAAACTGTGTGAATGGCTAAGATGGTATCATACACTGTAAGAGGCAATTTATTTTTCCTTCTGTTGACTGAGATACCAGTCATTCTAAATCTCTGACAGTGGTTGATTACCACGATATTCTAATTAGCATTTCCACAATACATAATTATTTAAATAATAAATGAAAACTAAGTGCTGATGGCTTCTCTCAGCCTAGAAACTCTCACGGCTTACAGATATCTAGCGCATTGAGAATGAGGTGCAGGGGGTGCAAAAAAACGTTCAGTTGCAGCTGCTGATAGAGATACGAGATATAGTCCATCGAAAATGTGCTAGTTTTTCACTCTTTTACTACTTATACATTACATAAAACACGCGTGCTGAAAAGCTCTCTTTCTCTCTCTCTTCAGGCACTGAGGTTTTCTGTGTCCAAAAGTAGAGACCGCCAAATCCTTGTTTTCCGCTATAGTTGGCGCTTTGGGCCCCCACGCAGCCTCTTCCAACGATAAAAACTAAAGGGGAAGCGACTCCCGGATCATTTTTCCACTTGATTGATCACGAACGAGCGCCGAGATTTGGCGGGAAACCGAAACGAGAGTGGTTAAAAAACGGTTACGCGCCCATCTACATTTACAAATAGGCCTAGTTCTTCGTTTCATCAGGGGCGAGTAGAAAAGGAGACATATTGTAGGCGCTTTTTAGGCTGACAACCGTACATCTTAACTCCCACAACGAGAGAAAGAGGGGGGTGTTGGAAAACTTTGTTATCGCTTATCACGTGGCAAGCGGCATCAGCGTTCACGCAAACTCGCGCTAGGAACTGCCCTCTCGTGAGAATCTTAATGAGGAACAGAAGCATTCCTTGGCTGTAGTTGCACAATCACTACGAAAATTCTTTTTGGAAATAGTGCATTTAGTATAGGGCCCAAAATAGTAGCTCAATATACAAACGATGACCCACGTGACAAGAAAGACCCCCTTTTCCGCAGTGTAGAATAGTCTGCTACTACGAACTTTCTCGTGACGTCACACCTCGTTTTTGGGCGACCATATTGGAAGTAGTCTTCTCAGGTCATACAATTTAGACTACCAATATTGACGTCACGTCCTCCCCTCTCAGTAGCCGCTTATACTATTTGACCACACAAATCGACTCCTTTTTTACTCCTCCCTGGATTCCTACGCGTTGATACCATGGTACGGTTACTCCAGTGTCGTTAATATTAATATTTACCCAGGGATATTTTTTATCTTTCTCTTTTTGGGTAGGCTGATGTTCAGCGCGGTATCAATTGACAGGAGGCGGGAATATACGAAGCCTCCTTTGCAAGAATAACCTAAAAAATACGAGATATATCGTTCCTCCGTGCAGTGTTTCGTAGGACTGCCAATGACACCTCGACACGCTTTCTAACGGGATGGGACACGTATACTTGTATAGAAGAAATGTACAGTTCCAAAAATAAAAATCGCCCAGAGAGGTGGATGCAATGCCGAAAATTGCGCTATTGTTTTCAATGGGGTGATACAGTTTTGTATACGATTTAAAATAACACTCCGAGCGCGATAATCATGTGAGTTGGTAACTGGTGTTATGCTGTTCGGACAGAGTCAACTGAAGCAGAACGATTTCAATTTAAAGAGATAGTGACGCGAGGAAAATCGTTCGAAAATATTTCTATGTATTAAAAATTTCATTACACCGATTCCCACTATGTATATTTTTGTTAGTTTAATCCTAGTTTTGATTGAACAATTAAGAGCGTCTACAAAAAGGTGCATATAAGGTAAGGGTTCCGCGAACCCTCGGAAGTCTGAGCAATATTGTCTGACGTTATCTTTAACTCGTCCCAATATGTGATCATTTCGTTTAGGCCAAACGTATTATTCAACAAACACCTGAAATACCTCATGTGTTTCCCTGTACAACACCAAAGCATTAGGAGAAGTATCGAGAGTGGTTGCTGGCAAATGTTTCCAAGCTTTGAGATAGTTTTTCATTGATATCTATATCTATGGAAGTCTTGACTTATGCCTACGGATTGACTGATAATCAACGCCCAGCCCAAACCTCTTTACCCTAAGGCTGAAGATTTGCAGGGGCGCACTAGGAAAGATTTTTGCAATCCGCTGGCATCTTGAACAAAATGGCGGCCAGAAATGGAAAACGCCTTCTTTATGGAATAACATTGATTGCGCCTTTCAACAGATTTCCCTGATCTTTAGCTACTGGTTCCCTGTGTCCTATAGACGGACTTTATGGCTTTTCGTGTTCAATTTACCGCCATCTTTTAAAATGGCGGCCCGAAAAGAAAAAGTCTTCTTTATGCAATAACGTTCATTGCGACTTTGAACCGATTTCACTAATATTTAGTAGACTAATTCCCAATATCCTATAGACGGGGTTACGGATTTGGGACTTCCATTTGCCGCCATCTTTTAAAATGGCGGCCTAAAAAACTAATAAAATGTCCGGACGGGCTGACGTTCAACACCGGGTGTTTTTGCTACTAATACATATCTATCAATATCAATACTCAATGGAATATGTCATAAATTTAAATCCTTGAAATTCTTCCTGATATACAATTTCAAAGAGAGACCGCCAACCCCAAATATAGCATTTCCTTCTAAAAAAAGAAGAATACTATTTCAAAAAGAATTAACTTTTCCCTAAAAACCGGATCATAATAAGGTCGGGAAGTTCTTCTTTTTAATCCATTATCATTCGATTTTACGCCGAGAATTTTGTTCTTTGGTCCCGTTCATGATGGGCCCCCAGTTGATCGCTTAAGCTCCGAGATTCAGTCTGTAATAAAAGAGAGATAATACGGGGCCCCAAAAGCTCCAGCCCAATGCAGGTACAGATCGCTGTAGAAACTCTTTAGTTGAACCGCTATCGGTTTCCATGTCAATCTGTTACAAAGAGGTTTCCCGGGGTAGCCAATGGGTTTATAAGTATAGCTGGGTTCCTATCTATTGTAAAACTTAATGTAGACTAGTTCGGCCCATTTAAAAAGGATAAAGGGCACCCAAAGACCCATTTTGAATTTTCTTGTTTGCATTTTGAACTTTATCAATAAAAATGTCAAGGTGCATGTGATATAGACGTATATACGTCTGTGAGAGGACAAAGCATATGAAATTAAATACCAACATATTGGCCTAGCTTGAAATTTCTGATTTGTAGAATGATGGCTGTAAACTTAGTAACAGCAAGAAGTGATATCTAATTTACTAGGGAGAAGTTATAAATTTACGCCACATTTCTAGCTTTATCTCAAGTCCAAACATAGGTCCGGAGTTAATCCCCGCCTCTCAATTACAACCAGCATCTCATTGGATCTTGAAAACTCACGTCAGCACGACGCGAATGACGAAAATTACGTATTTTCCGACTGGGGAGTGGCGAAATAGCTACGGCCTTTTTTTACGTCCCCCCTTGTATTTTGAAAGGGGGACTGGGACAATGGCGCGCGAATACTTAGGCATCTTATACCTTCTCCCTAGTAAACTAGATATCGCTTCTTGGTACCAAATTATCATATACATCGCGGAATATTTAAAAACCGTTAATTAAACTGAGACTGTTACAGAGATAAAAGTGGTTAGCCCCTCACCCTAGCGGTCATAAATTTTATATTGAAGGTGTCCACAAAATCGGTTTTGGGGTTACGAAATTTTAAGACTGTTTTCTATTTACTAATCCAATCCCGGAATGATTCACATTCTTATAAATAACTATTAAAATACTTTGTATAACAAACACGCAGCCTCTAATTTCGCGCTTGATAGATTTACAATATGACTGGAAATACAATCTAACCTCCCCACTGCAATTCTGCAATTTCTTGTGGAAAAACTAAACTATAGGCGGTATTTAAAACTCGAGTAGACTTCTTGAAAGGCAAGCTTTGAATCGACTCGCTTGATTAAATTCACAGCCTCTTCACTCGAATCTCCGTGTAGCTCTAGTTCTACTCTTTGGAGTTTGGGCACCCGAGCAGGCCGAGCGACCACCGCTCAGTCGAGTATCCTTCCAATGTCGATGGGGCGAGAGAGAGAGGACATAACACAAGGAGGGAAGTATTTTGGAGCGGAAAGAAGTGGGTAATTCGACACCATTCCGAACTGGAAAGCTTTGTTTCCGAGAAAAGGGGATATATCTACTTTTTCAAGAGTCTCCTACCGTAACTAGATAAAAAGGACGCCTGCTTAAAAAACCCGAGTTTTAACCGTTTTTTTACGTAAACAAGTATCAGATAACTATTTAGAATGTATTTTGGCGCCATTCAAGTATGGCTCGTCTTTTTCCAATTTCTAATTTTATCAAAAACAGATTGAGATTTATTTCTTTTTTTCTTTTTTGATAAAGTACCCGAATTTGGAGTATTTACTTGTACTCAAGGTTCGTTTGCTTAATGAAATTAAAATCCAAAGTAAGTTAAAATGGGCGATTCCTTTAATTTAAAACAAGGAAATTTCAACTTTTTCAGTGAGCCGTATCCTGCTTAGGACTTTGTTCGTCGTAGGTAATTTCGTATAGCGAGTCAGTTAACGACTCAAACCTGGTCAAAATATGTAAAATAGACCTAGACCTTTTTGTATCATCCCTCAGTATTGGGACATTCAAGGGGTTGATACATTGATAAATACAAAAATTGAACAGAAAACTAGATATTTCCATAATATTCAAACTCTTTTTGTAAATAAGATGGCTACTTGCGCCACGCAAATCTAATAGACCAAAATGTCCTCTTTAAACTAATGTTCTCGAGTTTCCCCTAATTGCAACGCATTCGTCCGAAAACACTTCAAAAGAAACCGAAAAATTGAACAGAAAACTAGATATTTCCATAACATTCAAACTATTTTTGCCAAATCTCCGGTTGTAAATAAGAAGGCTTCTTGCGCCAAGCAAATCTAATAGACCAAAATGTCCTCTTTAAACTGGTGTTCTCGAATTTTCCCTAATTGCAAAGCATTCCCCCGAAAACATTTCCCAAACAAATCCAAAAAATAAACAGAAAACTAGATATTTCCATAATATTCAAATTCCTTGCGTCAAATCACCGGTTGTAAATAAGATGGCTCCTTGCGCCACGCAAATCTAATAGACCAAAATGTCCTCTTTAAACCAATGTTCACGAACTTTCCCTAATTGCAAAAGATTCGCCCGAAAACACTTGAAAAGAAACCGAACAATTTAACAGAAAACTAGATTTTTCCATAGCATTCAAACTCTTTTTGTCAAATTTACGGTTGTAAATAAGATGGCTACTTGCGCCACGCAAAACTAATAGACCAAAATGTGCTCTTTAAGCCAATGTTCTTGAATTGTCCCTAATTGCAAAGCATTCGCCCGAAAACACTTCCCAAAAAAAATCCAAAAATTGAACAGAAAACCACATATTTCCATAACATTCAAATTTCTTTGGTCAAATATAATCTACGTTGTGGTATACAACAGTTCAGGTACTGGCTTTATCTATTAACGTCACCTAGACGACGATAGGTAGATAGAGGCGGCTACTATTATAGCAACCCTAATTAGGCTTAGTAGCAAAATAATTCATTTTACTATTCAGTTTTTTCGGAGCATGTGTTCGGTATAGGTCATGGGCTATATGCTTTTAGGATCGACCTCACCCTATGTTAAAAATTCTAGTGTATAATCCCATTCATATAGCTTGGAAAAACACTTTTATTCCTTTTCCCCTTAAAGGAGTGTCATAAAAATAGTTCTAAATGGGATTGTCTATTTCACTAAAGAATCATTCGTAACCTCGCGCCGTAGACCCGAATCAAGAACCCATTTACAAGACCTAGGAACGTATAGCCAGCCTGGGTTTCCATAAGCTTTTGCACGATTTTATAATACTTATCTTAACTTTTTGGTGCTATGCAGGGAAATTAGTAGTCTTTATACCTTTAATTGAAAAAACCAAGTTATGGGTTACCGGAACATGGAGGAGGTCAGGTTTATACTGGTGTAGCAATCATACTCTATAGCACTAACACGGGAAGGCCCTTCCCATGCATATCCGTAAAATTTACTCATAGTACCCCAGTTTTCGGTTGGGCATAAGCTTTAGATACCACCTGGTTATAGCAACAAGAACTATTATTTAGACGCGCATGGCTAGGCTAGTAAAGTATTTCCACCGAGAGATGGCTGCACTCAATGACGCCCAACTTTGAGAAGAGCATGCTGGGATTTTTAAACAGCCACACATAACCCCAACAACGCCACTCCAGTATCCATACTTCCAAAGAATGTGTTGATAACACATTACGATAAATACATCCAACTTGAATGTTCGAAATTGCCTCCGTCGACAATGATACGTTGCCGATACCGGTAGTAAATGATTTTGGTTCATTTGGTTTCTTCAATTAAAGCTAATGCGACTACTAAATCCCTGCGCCGGTAAATCCCTTTCAAATTATCCCTGCATAATACCACAAGTTCATAAGCTATGTGCTATAAGTTTGTCACTGGGTACTGAGAGCTTGTAATGAAGTGATAATGTAGGTCATAGATTCTCGTAAAGCGATGCCTGGTGAGTCGCTTTCAAAGTTTTAGTAAACAGGACGAAGGACTGCAAAACCGAGTGTAGTCAAGCCTCCAAATTTTGAATGTTCTCAGGTATCATATGGGTTCTAGGACAAATGTATTTGCTCTACCCCGAAAACACGGTCGCGATATGCTTTTTTGTACAAAAGCAAATGTACTACATACACCTTTCTTTGATTGAGATAATACTTGAAAAGAGTATATTTCACATTGGGATAAAATAACTTCGAGTCCCCGAGGCTATTCTAAGAATGGATTCAGTTTTTTTTTCTAACACGGGGCCATGGGCGAGAGAATACATTCATTGGTAACCATTGAAGTGGCAATATGTCCATTCGGAAGCCCGTAAATGGATATAAGAAAATAATGTCGTTGATGCACGCCTATCTACACATAACCTCAGAAATAAGAGGGTTCACTTCTCGAAAAATACATTTTAAAAGCATATTTTCCCGGTTACCAAAAATGTAATGAAAATATTCAGCACTTACCGTGTGTAGCCATGTCTTTCTTTGTGTCGGTACTCGGTGCGAAGGACGACACCGTCTCTTGTTGAAGGTCTACAGCACGCAATTCGACAGTGGCACCAAATCTGCAACGTATAACCGTACTTTTTTTAATCAAATTTTTTAATTCAAGATCGGAAAACATGCAGGGTTTGAAAAACCAAAGAGGTTATAAAGGGGAGGAGTGGAAGGCTTGACTGGAGTGTTCGTGCTTTGAAAGTTTTCCTCCAAGCTTCCGGTGAGCGCGCGCGTCTTTTTCTGTCCTCTTATTGGTTGAAATACGTTGAACCGGATATTATGAGGATAATATAACAAATAAATAAATAAATAAATAAAATAGAAATGCGAGTACTACCAAAGCAGCTAGCTCTTCTTTATACCCTCTTTGGAAAAACCCGGGTTTTTATTTACAAAATCCAATCCACTGAGTTTTATTGGGATCAAGAAGTTATATCAGTATCTCAGAGAGAAGGTATAAGATGCCTTTGTATTCGCGCGCCATAGTCCCAGTCCCCCTTCCAAAATACAAGGGGGGACGTAAAAGGAGGCCGGGCTATTTCGCCTCTCCTCAGTCGGAAAATATGACTGTAATTTTCGTCATTCGCGTCGTCGCGCTGACGTGAGTTTTCAAGAACCAATGAGATGCTGGTTGTAATTTAGAGAAGGGGATTAACTCCGGACCTACGTTTGGACTGGAGATAAAGCTGGAAATCTGGCGAATTTATACCTTCTCTCTGAGATACTAGATATAACTTCTTGTTGGGATTTTATATCTAGCAGTTGCGTGAATTGTAGCAATTGCCATCTTAAAATGTTTCTTAAAGATTAATAAATATTATAATATAATAGTTATGAATGTGAAACAACAAATATCCCAATTGGGCGCCTAGTACCACCTGACGGATTCGTCCAATAGGGATACTCCCCACTGCCTCGGGAGTAGCCTAACGTGTACTGTCCATTATGGGCCATTAGGGAAACTTAATTTATGGTATAATATTTAATATTGTAGAGAGAAACATGGCTCCAATTGATATATTCATTATTTTACACGTTTTTTCGATAAAAAAGAAATAAATTCTAGCCTAGAGTATCCCTTTAATCCAAGTGACCAGGGTCAGATAAGAGTCTAACAAAGATCGGCAAGTCAGTGAGTGAATTTCACAAATGAGGTGGAAAAGTATTTTCTAATGATATAAAAAGCACTGAACTCTAAAATACTGAGCACTGGCTTCATTCCCCTTTACCTAAATACCGAAAAAACCTTTTCCTACTCGGTGGAGCTGTATGCATGTCCACAGGTGAGAAGTAAAAAAATAACAAACAAGATATATCTTCCAATCGAACGCGGATTCAGAATCCGAGTCACTTTACGTTTCTTCAAATCCGACAATAGCAACGTTTTTATCCATTCTTAGACATTCTATCGCCCCTATGAAGCGTGTAGATTTGTCGCCCCTTTTTGCACCTATATTCAAAATCATAATACCTTACACTACACCCATAAGAAGAAATAAAAAAAAAACTCTCCAAATGGTTTCGAATAAAAACCAAAACCAACATTGCACCCGCATATTTTGAGCCACCAACTGGAAAACTACCAATATTATATACATATCTTTACACTAGAAAATTCGGGGCAACCTGGACCGATTAGTTTTCTTAATAAGTAAACTAAAAGCCCTAAGTATGCCTCTGTTGTTTACTGTTTGATGTTTTTCAAACAGTGCGTTACAAACAGGCAGACAGACTAATTTGGATCTTACTTTTATTTTGAAAATTGTGCAGTATAATGCAATAGAATAGACCGTTTCGAAGGTACAGAAATTGTAGGCAACCCTAAGTAACGTTACATATATAAGGGGGTTCAAACAACAGGGAGAAATGAGGTACGATGGAGTGGAACTGAGAAGGGGCGATCTGCGGCACGGCAACCCTCCCAGTGTACCTCGCGAAGGCCCCCTACCCTTCGGTAGGCGATTGTTAAGTGCTGCCGCGTAGCGCCATTGTATTTGTTTGATGAGAGTTAGCTTCTATTTTTAAGACAGAGGGGGCGTCCTTGACAATTTTGTACTGTACGACCCTACCTAAACGCTAAGGATGCTGGGAGGACTTCGGCGCCGTAGGTGGGGCACAGAGGCAACGTTATAGGTATAGGGTTCCAACTCCATCTCTCTCCTTAAAGGAAACATCCCAGTATCTGAGCACTCTCGTGAATTTTACGCCCTTGCCTGAATAGTGATTACCCAACACAATTTTGATTTAATTTTGCACTCAATTTATTTAAAAGTCATACCTATGATTATTAGGTTACTTAGACAATTATTTATTGGGAATCCCGAATTCAGAAGCCTATATAAGGAATCCGATAATGATCAATTTCCCATGGATAAACCTTGGATCGAGGTTGGTTCAATGTTAACCGAGTGTTAAGTGGTTCAGGACATCGTTTTGTAATGTGAAAAAGGTTTTTCCATCACTTTTTATACAGTTTAAACGCTTCGAAGTATTTGATATAGGTGATTAGGATTTAATCTTGTTTGGGTGTCCCCACTTCGGGTGTTCATTCCAGTATAGCCTGGGATTTCCCCCGAGGGACACTATGTCGGGTGCTACTCAATCGAAAAGAGATAGTGATCGGCCACTGTTAACACAGACTGAGAGAGTTCATTTCGAATCGGATGACAAAAAGCCGGCAAACAGGACTTTTTATATATTTTTATAAATACACTATAAAGTTTGCTACGCAGTCCGTGCTCTACGGCCCGATGGTTCTCCGATGCGATTTACACGGCGTGTTCACCCACCGATCGAGTCTATTGTGTCATTCAATAAAATATCTCCCTTCACTCATCGTCCGCCTGCATGCTTGCTATTACTTGTGTATCTGTACGCTGCAGTTGGCCACAAACGATTTCGTAACGCATGGCTTCTTTCTAACTGTGCATAGATGGAGGGATTATGTGAACTTTGCAGATTTTTCAATAAGGGCCAATTTCTACACATAAGGATGTTAATTAAATTCTCTAAACGTGTGATGGTTAGGTGCGGCAATATGGGCGCCGGAAGTAAGGTATGGTACTATTGGACACTATAATTGCAGCGGAGCAAGAAAATGAAGTGATTTTAGGGGCAGAAAAATGTCATAATGTGGTTAGCGATGTTTCACAGCGACGACTTGACTAATCTAAATCATTCCTTTGATTTTGATTTAGGGTATGTAATAGGTCTGTGTCGGAAAAAAGTCCAATTTAAATTCAGTATGTGACCTGAGATATTTGAGGTGAAAGGTCACGTATCAAATAGTCACGTGTCTGTTTTCGTCGCTCTGACTGATATCTGTGATTCTAATTTTGCTGTCCTAACCAAGTCCGATCACAATTTGATCTGTGGATTGAGTTATCATCCCAATTCAATTGACACATTTTCGCGCATAGTTCTGAATGCAATTGGTTTAAATACCTAATTAGGTCTTTTCTAATTTTAAAGTTAAAAATTTCAAACTGATAAACGAAAAGGGCCATTTATTGAAAAATACTTACGTCACATTTGAAATTGCGTTCCATTAGGAATACATACATGGTGGTACTATGTCGATTAGAGCCCAAACTTACGCGGTGAAATTTTTAACGTTTAAAAATTTGTTTTCCACGGAAATATGTATAGGCATAGATAGATTCTACAAATTTCCGCAAATTTATCAGCATAGTCTATGAAGAGCTTATTAATTAGCATAAATGAATCACGATGATATATTTTTTCAACTAAACTCTATAGCAAATTGTATTACCATTATGTAAACCGGGTAGATTGTATCTTTGTCCTTATTTGCGCAAGATGTCCTGGAGAAATCAGGGCAAAGTTCTGATATTTCAGTCTACAATAGAGGTAAAGATTTCTCAAGAGGACGTGGATTGGCTACCTTATATTTACTTCGTCTACAACATATTTTGAGTGTTTGTATACATTTTCTTTCTCTGGTTCAACCACACAAGAACAGAATAGAGAGGTTACTCACATTAATCTTGAGTTCTGTAATACTCAGTCAAGAATTTCAGTTTAGAATCGTACAAAAAACGCGTGAAGTTTCGATTCAATTTCATTGAATGATTTTAAGTAATCTGCATATTAATTTGAATATCTAATTATTTACACATGAATACAACCAGCTAAAAGGAATTATTGTGCCCTCATACCCCACGTTAATTTCTATGCGGGTTTTGTAGGCCGGCCTTAAGTACTATCTGCCACGCCTATTTAACTGTTCTTTCTTTCATTGGTTGATAGCAACGAGAGGTCAGGTGCGCGCAAGGTTGTTGAGATAGATTATTCGCAAGGTATTCGTCATCAATAATGGTTAGTCTAGCTCTTATCACAAAACCCGCTTAGTTATGTTGAGAAAATGCCAACATAATTTTTTCTATTAGCTGTATGAATTTTTGATTCACGGAATTCAATAGTTATTTCGTGAAAAAGTAACAACAAAAGACACGCAAAAGTGTTTAACCCCTCTGCCTCGTCGGAGAGAAGGTAATTTTACCTACATTTTAAAGTGTTCCGGACGTAGAATCTGATATTCTAGGTTTATCAGGTAGCCCTTTCACACGACCTTTTAGCAGGGAGCTACTTTAACATTAAATTTCGGGCCTCCTTTTAATATAACCATGTTAAAGAAGTTTCCTGTAAGAAGAGACACGTTTCGTCTATGGAAAGAAGCCCAGTTTTGAAGTACATTGCACTTCGAAGTAACACGCTTCACCGCCTCAACTGCATCGACTCCGACAGAATAGAAGCTTCTCTAGAATCTAGCACACGCACGTGTTACGATATATTAGCTTTTCAAATAAACTACAAAAGGACCAACTCTTGGACAATTGACCAATATTTTACCTTATCAGCATCATGAAGCGCGTAATGCAAAAAATTCTAATGAAATATGCTACCGATTTAAGATGAGAACTGCAGTGAGAGAGCCGGTTTCACTAATTATGTTCTTGTTCTATTGTTGTTACAGAAATGTTAAATTAATGTAACTTTTAAAAACGGTAAATTACAATAACAAATTACGGGGAAAATAAAATACAGTTTTGTCGGTAATTTATAGAAATTTAAACATCGCAACGTACTCCCAAAGGTTCTGAGCACCAACATTACTAGCATAAGTAACGATAAGTATTGGTTAATTCACCAGTACTACCAGGAATACATAGAGCTAAAAGGAATGAACATTGTTTAATTACAATGCGGTTTTGTGGGTCATAATTCTGAGGTCTTTCTAATTGTGATTTCATTGGTTGATAGGTGCAACGAGCAGAGAGATTGATTATCCGCGTCCAGCGATGTAAAATCGCCATACATTTTGATTAGTGTAGCTCTTCCCACAAAATCTCCCTATAAGATACGTTGAGAAAACGGCTACACAATGATTCCAATAAGCTGTATGTATCCCTGGTACTGAAATTACCACGTGGTAGAATTACGAATCGATATAAATAGGCAAGTTTCGGGGTTATTTTCTTGAGAAACTTCAAGGCGCTCGTAATAAATACTTTGTGACACAATAAAGAAAGTAACTTGTGTTCAAATGCTTTCAATTTCACAACAGATTAAGATGGTTTGATTTCATAGTATCAGTTGGTCGTTGGTGTAATTTAAATTAAACGTAAATGGGCTAGACGAAACTATTTTTTGTAAAATCTTGAGAACCCTGGTGAACTCTGCAGTTATCTCAGATTAAACTTTAGTCTAGAGTATTTAATCCGCACGTTTTATAACAACATTACGGATATAAATCATACTTATATTTCCATGATTCAACAAAGAGGTCGGGGTCCTTAATGCGCCTAAAAAAAGCGGTTGGTACTGTACATTGTTAAGCCTAGTTTTTATACAAACGTTTAACAAAGTTTGCGTGAAACTTGAAAACGTTTAACAATCGAAAAGAGGAGCTTCTGACGCGACAGACAGATAGAATAACGCGTTTTTGTCCATTCAGAGACGCGAGTTTACATTCAAAAGTATATACTAAAGTTGTATACAATGTAGAGACAGAACAGAGCAGACCCCCGACCGATATGTTCCTCAAATATGAATATTCCCCTCGATTTGTTATAGGAAATAAAAATGTTTTTTATCTCTTTTATTCGATTGATTCAATGGATTAAAATAGAGGTTAGGGTACTCGTATGTGTCGGCTCTGAGAGCTGCCGCAGCCTAAAAGATAGAGACCTCGGGATGGATAAAAAAAATCAAATTCAATTCTAGGTGTTACGATTACGCCCAATATAACAGGCTTAAAAGTTTGGCAACAATGGGTGAATTTTTCTATTCAAACCCATTCCGATTTGGGAGACGTTGCAGAAAGAGATTCACAGAAGTGCATGCACCAGTTTTTTTTCCATAACAGAGGAAGACTCGGAGAAGAAATTCAGTTCGCCTAATATATCTAGTTTCAATTTAAAATAAATTGATCTCCAAAATGGCTATTTAATTTCGTGTTGTTTTTCAGGGTTTACGACAACTGGGTGAAATATAGTTGGATGACGACTACTGGGTGAAAGACAATAGAGCTATCTCAGAAACCTTAGTGTGACATCACCCATGCTATTTGCCCATAGAACCAAAGCGGTACCAAACATGGCCGCCCACTGCCAAAGCTAAGCCTGTGGCGTTTTACCTAGGCACTGACGTCACATCTGAGATAGCTCTATTGGGAGCGTGACAATTTGGAGGGCTGACAATTGGGTATGCAACATATGGATGGCAATGAAACCGAAAGGTAAAACTTTGCCTTCAATGTCGCTTTTCTTGTCGCTTGTACTGTAACCTTTTTGCATCATTAGAGTGCGCAGAGAAGGATGGCATTGTGTCAACCCTCTTGTATGTCCCATTAGTGAGGGTTGCCTACCCCTTTTTTACATGGGAAAGGTCTATTGTCGGACACCCAATCGTTGCTGCCAAATGTCTCTCACCCAGTTGTCGCGCATGCTCCCAGTTTTTCAGATCAATTGTATTTATTCTAATTAAAATTTTATAATTTAACCGTGGAAGGTTAGAAAATATCGAACTCCAAGAGAGTAGTGTCAATCTTATTTTCTGTAAGATTTAGACAACCAATATTGACGTCACGTCTTGTACCCCCCTCTACCCTCACAGTATAGCTCAATGAGTTAATCCTTAAAAAACACGGTGAAGAATCTCTTTCAACAAAACTTGGGTATTCTAATTTTTTCCCGAGGATATAGGCCTACCTTTTCTAATAACAATTTCCAATCCAATCGCAGTCTCTCATTGTCCAACATTTTCGAGTGTTGTGTTATTCTTTGGCAGGAAACGCGAAAGGAAACGGGAAAGATACCATGAAGAGAGTACATACCTACTTTCGATTCAAGAAACATATGGCAAACACTTAAGAAATTTCCGAACTGAAAAGAAACCGATTCTATTTAGTCGGCCCAAAAAGAAAGAAAAACATATCAAATTCGTTCCCAATTTTACAGCTTCCTTTTGTTATTATTGTGGAAAAAATAATTCGAAATAGTATTCCTTCCTTCACGCAGCTTGAAGGAAAGGCAACCAGTGAACTAAATATTAGTGAAATCTTAAGTACATAAGATATGTTCCATAAGTTTGTCACTGGTTACTGAGAGCTTGTGATGTAGGTGAAACCTCATAGATTCTCTTAAAGCAATGCCTGGTGAGGCGCTGTCAAAGGCACATTAGTCGTACAGACTAAATAGGAAGATACACTGCCAAACCGAGTGTATAATCAATTCTCGGATCATTTTCGAACTAGCTCTCAGAAAGTCTCTAGCATTACGAAGTATAGTTAGTGGAACATATCTTATAAACTTATGGTATCCATTAAGGGAGGTACTACCGTTTTCGTTGGGGTACCCTAAGCGATTGACCTCTATTATAGCATAGGCTAGCCAATTACAGTCTCATTACAACTTTACGTCATGATCTGCTTCAGAGAGAGGCCTAACGTTTCTGTTCTTTAATACATACGCGTGTATTAAAAGAAAAAATTTTAGCGTGCTCCTTACTAAAAAAAGCTCCAGCTTCTTTGAGTTCGCTTTCCTTTGACATCTCTATGAAAAACCAGAAGGGGATAATGGAAGAAGGATGACACTCTGTATCCCCTTTACAATTTAGTTATATAACATGATTCTTCCCAGGTTCACCCTTTTAGTTTGCTCTCCTGCTCATCAAACGTGAGATGGGCATCGCACCGTGCTAGGGTGAATTCAATAACTGTTTGGTACTAAATCCCCAGCAATCAACCCACAAACCTTGATTGTCTTGACGTGGGACAAAATCGCACAAGCGCATGCGCCTTGACATAGTTAAGCAGCGCTAATAGAGTAATGATGAGGGAACTATTTATCGCGTATGCGATTCGGTTTAGTAACCTTGCTATAATAAATTTAAAATGATGATGCGAAGAATCATGTTACAATTAGGTACCCCCGCTTTGTGCAGGTACACTTCTCTCGAAGAGAAGTACTATATACTTCTGGAAAAACGTATTTACAAAATATGAACGTAACAATGATATCACCCTTTCCAAAAAATTATATTTTAAAATTCGTTAGGTTTCATGCTCCCGGATATAACTTGGTTTCCGTTATCATTATAGACAAGTACAGCAAGCAAACCGCCTCTTCAGTATTTCACGCACGTGTTGGTCCCCAACGCCAGTGAGCGATAAGTGTAATAGTTTCGAAACTTGGATAGTGTCAAATCCTTCTGTCGATCCTCGAACAAGATGCAACTGTTGTTGCTGTTCCTGTTAACATTTACGTATAAATAGGCCAAAAAAAGAGAGAAAGAATCCTGGGCCAAGGAACGAAGGAAGGATGGAGAGAAAAAGCTATCTAGTTTCGATTGAATCTGTCAGTGGCAACCGCGGCCGGATTCCGATTCTTTTGTGTCTAACTGTAATAATGCCTCGACAAAAACATCGTTTTCGCGCGTTCTTGGAGGGTTTGTAACAGCTATACAGTATAGAGGAGGGAACCAAGGACCGCGTGCACGTGCTAAAAGCACCCTCACCAACATCCCAGAATAGCCTTGTAACGTTCAAGCTACAGAAATAGAAGATTATTAACCGAAAGTGATGGAATTGGAAAATCGAATTGGGATCGTTAGTGCTGTCATAAGTTCATTAGATGTGTTCCATAAGTTTGTCACTGGTTACTGAGAGCTTGTCATGAAGTGACGTAGGTCATAGATTCTAGTAAAGCGACGCCTGGTGAGGCGTTGTCAAAGCCTTTCTTAGTACAGACTAAATAGGAAGATGGAGGTCCTGCAAAACCGAGTGTAGTCAATTCTCGCTTGTCGTTCTCGAACTAGCTCGAGTTGTAAGTCTATAGCATTACGAAGTATAGGTAGTGTCTTACTTATGGAACATATCTTATAAAAAATACTTTCCTGACATAACTTCGCAATCTCCTAAGACGTATTTTGTTTTAACTTTAAAAATACGGAAAATGACTTGTAAAATATCACATATTGACAACCGCAGGCCATTTAGACATCATTTCAAGATGCTTTGTAGAAACTGTGTGAAGGAACCTAAACAGAAGAGGCAGGCCTATTATACGACATTGCTCTCATTTGAAAGCAGAAGCTTTTCGCGCATCTAATATATGCAAAGTGGAAAACATACTTCCTGATACAATTCGTTCTTAGAGGGCTAAAGGTAAACCTTTTCTAGTCATCTAATTATCAATGATTCAGAATCAATTAAGAATATCATCGAAATCAGTACCATACCTGCTAAAATTGATGAAAAGATGACGAATCATAACATCATTTTAATATACTTCTAATAAAAACTAGGAGGAGGGGGGTTGACATCTCTTTAATGTGACAATGTCACGCGCTTTCACCAACGCCTCGCGATCTAGCGGGACACTTTTTTTTATGTATATACACATTATCAGTAGTGTATGTCAAAGTATAAATTGGATTAAACTGCATGGAGAATAGGAAAAATATTCATAGAAAATGTGTCAATCTTTTTAAATGTATAATAATAATTCGAAAGGTGGTATAACGGTAACCAGATTCCTTATAAAACTTGACACCCAAAATTTTTTGGCTGTCCATGGACCCGAGATGTATTTATACAATAAGAAATTCAAATACTTCAACAAATTTCGTCCCTCTCTGCAGCTAGGTCTAAATGAGCTGGTAAGGGCAAAGCAAGAACATGACAATACTTATGTCTTGCGCTGGACGCTTTCAACAGCATCTAAAAGACCTGGGATTCTTTATTATAAAATTCTTCTTATAGGTATGTAGGGTGGAGATATTTTATTTTGTTCGCAGTCTATACAAAGTGCCGAGAAATAACGTGACAAGATTTCTATATTGAAAAAAACTATTCTTGTTTTTCAGAACAAGGTGTAAGTACTTTTGTAAAGAGAGCATAACGTTCAAGGCACAATGAACGCCCCACCACATTTAACGGTAATGCATGCGATAGGACTTGTTTTCCTTATTTTTATTCAAAAGTGCATGTTAAGTAATTAATATTTCAAATTGGAAACAAGTTAACGAAGATACGAGCAGTTATGTTTTCTACGCGATAGACCTATCTGTCTTGACTGAGGACTGGAATGGGCTACCTGAGACCTAATAAGTCATCTGTTTCATGAAGGGGCCTATAGAGTGGTACTGAGAGGGGAGGCACTACAGAGACGCGACGTCAATAGTCTGCTACCACTTTCTCGTGAGGTCACACCCTCCTATCTCTTACCTCGGTTTTGGCGACCATGTTGGAAATAGTCCGCTCAGGCCATACAATTTAGACTACCAACATTGAAGAAATAGGAGGGTGTTGCGTTACGAGTAAGTTCGTTGTAGCAGACTATTAGTCTTCAAGATAACTTGATTGTTCGTAACTTCTTTGTAGATGGATACACGACTCCAATTTGAAATGTTCATTGTTTTAGTTGACGTTGGAAACGATTGAGCCTTCATGCGAAGGACAAAATCATAAGAGGTTATGTTCCCTTTAAGACAAAGTGTTCGGTCTAAATCTTGTCTGTTTATACCAAGGGAAAAGGGTGCGTTAACGTATCATTAGTATCTCGCATTGACTTGAACTTGTGTTCATTTCGGTCGAAAATTCAGCAGACGTGCCTGCAATTTCTTCCATCCTTGTACCAAGGTTAGAACTAAAAACACTCAATAAACAACTCGAGGTAATGGTTCCATCTGAACCAACCCTAAAGATATCACGTCAAAAAGCATAAAGGGTTCAAAGACAGAGTAATGGAATGGTTGTGGAAAAGTGGTTAAAACTAAAAATCAAAAGGACTAGGTGAAAGGACTTTTATGGGTGTTGAAGAACCAAAATATTGTTGCCGTACATGCACGGTAAACAAGACTCAAGTTATAGTGCTAGACCAACAAAAGAACCACGGCTATACAATAGGACAAAAGAATCGTGATGGTAGACGTGTGATAAATGAAATTTAACGCGTGCCCGCGGCTCACATTTAAAGAAATACGTCCGAACTTCGGGGAAACTTTAGATTAAAATAATTTTTATGTCTCGCGTTGGGAGAAAACATGCAATTTTTTTCCGTGCAAATAAAACTGAAAGATTATGAGGAATATACTTTTACAGGTGTTATAGTTAATATTTTATTTAATTTATACAAGTACACTTCGATTCTACACTGATTTGTTTCGTATATACAACTATTTCTTAATAATTACGGTGGGAGATATTATTTAGGTTTCTTTGTTTATCGAACTTCATTCTCAATATTTAACACTGAAATTTTAACAATTTTGTTTATAATTTTACGACTTACATTATTGCCTAACTTTAGTTTAAAACACGTTTAATTACAATAATTTTTAAAGCTATTTGGACCCAAAGCGCCAGTCCTTATCCCTAAAGATGAATTTGTTACGTGGATCCATTTAGACAGTGGCAACGAAGAGAGATTACCTTTTCGTTTGTGGACATGGACTCTTTGCATTGCCCGATTGTAGCTTCTATTTCAGAAACCATCCTTCTCTCTGATTTAGTCGCACTTTTATCATTCTAACGTTATAGATATTGGCGCAAGGTTTGACTTTAGGTCCAAATATCTCATTAAACATCTTGATTAACAACGGGATAGGGCTTTAAAACATTTAACCAAATCAGTCCGCATTTATATTTCTCTTCCCAACGTCATCCAACCTTCTTGACGTTGAATGCCCAACTGGCGATTCTTCTCTGCTGCCCCAAGAACTTTTGGGACTTCCTTCTAAACTAGCGGGTGCTCCTACAGTTACGCTCCTCGATGTACCCGATCTACCAGAATTATTCTTCTTGACTAAATCTTCGGGTAATTGATGAGCAGCAGCGAAACCACCTGCCCCTACCATCCCGAAGAGTCCGGGATGATTAGGTGGAAAAATGGCGGCTTGTCCTACGGCTGCGCTAGGTGGCAACCCGTGAAAGAACCCACTTGACCCGTAAGGTGGCATTGACACCATCCTACCACTAGAAGACGATGGACTAGTCGGCGATGTCGTAGAATAGGGTGGTCGCCTGAAAGCGTGTCCGGATGAGGACACCAACCCAGGGAAAATCGGCATGTAACTCGGACTGGTAACCCCCGGAAAAGCCGTTGGTAAACTGCTCATGTGATTAGCGTATGGTTTTGAGGGCATTAAGTGTGATTGTGGAATGTTTAATGGCGTCTGTGGGTTCGTGTGCAAGTGAGCCGGTGGTGGTGGACTCGTATCATCGCCGTCAGTCGTGTCCCCATCCGCTGCGGGGTTGCCAACAAAGGGTAGTAGTAAATGCTCAATGGCCTGGAGGACATCGCCACCGGTTCGACGCAGTGCCACGTTCAGGAGTTCCCTGGGATGGTGAGGGAATACTCTTGACAAAATAACCAATGGCGAACGTTTGTTCGAATCTTGAGGGTTAGTTGTGGCAGTTGGACGTTCCGGTTCGTCACCAGATTCTTCAGATTGGGGATGAATGTCCGGAGAAGAGTTTGAATGGTTAGACGTTTGGTTAATGGTTGCGGGATTGGATGATTCGCCGTCTACGGTGACGTCCAAACTATTCCTACGATCAGAGCGAACATCTCGTCTGTCTTTATTGTTGATATCCTTGTTGTTATATCGAGGTTCTTCATCAGGCTTAGAAAGCGACGGAGGGGAAGGAGCCGTCTCGATCGAAGGACTGTGGCTGTCAGCGGGCGGGGAGATACATCGCCTTTTCCATTCTGAAACAAAGAGTTACGTATTGAGTCAAAAATATGAAATTAATTTAACCGAAAGCGTGGTTGACGATTGTAATTTTAAGTGAGTTCGACATATTGATAACCGAACCGACGCGCAAATGCGGATTTACATTCATCACTACTCCAAACAAATTAAAAGTAATAAGACATTGTGATAACGTTTTTGATAATCTTTATATATTTTCATAAACTTAGCAGACATTTATTGTCATGGTCCATTACCTAGTGCGTGGAAACAAATGGATCATTAATGTTCATACCCAAACGTATCACCATTCAACAAGCCAACGTCAAGGACCCTAACCTTTTTAAACTATCACAGATTCCTAGACTAAAATTATATCCAAAATGGCCCAAACCATTTATTTCGTCTATACCCGGATATCCCAAACAACTTCCATTAATTAAGTAAAGGTAAAACTATAATAAAGGAATGTCCATTCATCTTAACACTTTTTCAAGACACCTTATAATAAAGAACATAACTTCCTCGATCCTAGCTTCATCATCAAGTGGATAGTCTACGAAGCATAAGTTGATAAGATATGTTCCATAAGTATGACACTACCTATCCTTCGTAATGCTAGAGACTTTCAGCTCGAGCTAGTTCGAGGGAGAACGACGCGAGAATTGACTACACACTCGGTTAGGTTTGCAGACTTCCAACTTCCAATTTAGTCTGTAGTAAGCCTTTGACAGCACCTCACCAGGCGTCGCTTTACCCCGAATCTATGACCTACGTCACTTCATGACAAGCTCTCAGTAACCAGTGACAAACTTATGGAACATATCTTATGAACTTATGACGAAGAAAAGTGCACTTATTTTTTTTTAAGAAGTGCAGGTAATCTATTACCAGCTATTATTTTGAGACGTAGTGGGACCTAGCTAGATTCTGGGGTAGAAAAAAGGAACTATCTTATGGAAGAGTGGCATAGTTTCGCAGGTTTTCCATTGTCGTTAATATGACATACGAGCGATGACCTATACTATTCCCCCGTCAAGAAAATATACTTTATAAAATAATACCTCCAATATCAGGCTCTCGAGTTAAGCGAGCCTACCATGCAGGACTGTTATACTATTAAAAGGAACCCGGGAAGAGACGGTGGTGACGCGGTATTAAACGGTGGCTCTGATAAATGAGTTTTCCTGGTCCCTGGACCTTTTCATAAGGGACCCGACTATCTTACGGGTTGGGAACTATAAGCCCCGCCCATAGAAAAATTTCATCATAGCGGATAGAGTTATTTCGGCGAACAAAGGCTGAACTCATTTTGAGCAGAGATGCCGAGGAAGGAGATCCATTTTTAAATACCCAAGTTCGAAGTTTATCAACTATAGTAAGACATTATCCAGTTAAGGTTTCTTTAATTATGGCAAACGATACGTCAAAAACCTTGGTTCAAACATGGTGGTTCTATCCCTTTTAATTGATTATACATTGTGTTTCTGAAGGTTTGTCAGCAATTAAGGGCAGTGTTATTTCTGCACCTTAACATTTGTAATATTTTTTATTAAATCCTGATACCCATCAGGATTAAAACACTAATGCGAAAATAATCCAAACCTTTTGACCCACGTTTTCATTTGGTTAATTTTTTTTATTGGATCTAACTTATTTTCAATTCTTTTTACGATTTTGTCTAGCACCTTAATTTTGAACTTCAATTGCTTATTTTATATTAAAAAACTAGTAGCAAAGGTATCTAGCATTTCTCATCCACCCGCTGGGACATTTTATTAGTTTTTGGGCCGCCATTTTTAAATATGGCGGAAAAACGAAAGCCAAAAGCAATAAAGCCCGTTCATAAGATATAAGAAACCAGTGTACTAAAAATTAAATAAATCTGTTGAAATGTTCCATAACAATGGTTTTCTTTTTGTTACATTTCTCGCCTACATTTCATTCAACATGGCCACTGATTTTAAAAATCTCTCTTAGTGCGTGCCTACAATTTTAAAAATCACATCCCAGCAAATTTTCAGCCTCCTAGGTAACGCGGTTTGGCTTGCTTGGGCGTTGGCTATCAGTCACTTTGTGAGAGTGGAGTTTGAAATTGCTACGGTTGCTTTTCAGTTTTTGAAAAAATTTCTAACCTTCCACTAAAAGGTTCCCATAAGTTTACCCATAGAAATAACAATGATAATAATTTTCCTATTACGTTTCTAATCATCTATACTTCAAGCAACACACTTCAGATAGTAAAACCCAAAAACCATCTCGGATAGGGAGAGAAAAGTTATGAACTCTTTTAGCTCCAACCCGTCCCCGAGGCAAGTAGAGTAGCGCCAACGAGCACCTTCGCGAGAGAGAGAGAAAACTTGATCCAAATTACGATGTGCCAAGACATCCAAGATTCTCTCGACTCTCCACTCTGCATTTTCGGGGTTAAAAGGCTTAAAATATGTAAGCTCAGTCAAAGGAGATGCTCCCCCACCCCGTTCCACCCATCTTTTCAAAGTGCAAAAATGAAATATCTTAGAGAGGCGCAAGGTATCGCGAGTTTGGCGTGCCAATGATATTAAACGCTTTTTCTCTTCCCATCTCGATCTACTTCCTCATTTTCCTTCCTTCCTTCTGTATAGTTTGGTTGCATTTACACTTCCCGAAGCCAGAGCTACCATGAATCTATACAGTTTCTTTAATATAATATATATAGAGTTAGCCCTCTCTATCGTGAACCCAATATTTCTATTGAAATAGAGAGAGGGGGAAAATGGATTGGCTTGTCCGACGTCGATATATGGAAACGGGGAGTGATATTATATTGTGTAGGTGAGGAAGTATATGGCGCAACGGACAGCTTTTGAAGCTCTAAACGGATGGGGTGCCCGGAAGCTATAGTTATAGTATAGGAAATGACCTTTAACCGCACCGTGAGGTTAACTACGGGGGATTGAATAGAACATATTGTTTCGTTATGAAGTATTAAAGGAAATTGTGTACAAAGGGTTTTGTCACAGCGTTGCCAGGCCGTTGGTGAGTCAAGAGATTGCGCAGATAATTAGGTGAGCGGTTCAGTTTCACTTAGTACTTGACCAACTTGACTGACTGGTAACACTGCATCGAAGTTTAAGCTGGGAGAAGAGGAGGCCTACTCTTTAGTGAATAGGTAAATTATTTATTTTTATTCTTTTCAAAATATTAGAGCCTACGAGTATGGCTTCCTTGCCTGGCAGGTCTAAGGTGGAAAACTATTGAAGTCCACTTGCAACATTATCTGATCCACATTTCATGTTAATTGCTAACCTCTTCTTTAATATTGTAGATATTTAATTAGAAATATTTCTGAATTTAATACTCTTTTAAATAATAAAGAACGAATTCTATCAAGGTCCTCTTTTGTAAATCAAAATAAAGTTTATGTTAAATATTTTTGATTGTTGTTAAAGAGTACTAATTAAAATCTGGTATTTAATATTTCAATTTGAATTTTTTACTTCATATCAGTCGAAAGGTAAAAGTCCCTGGCTTGATTTATTTATTCTTTTGGAATTTACCAAATTTTTTTACAAAATTAACATAATTAAATTATTTTTTTGGCTTGATTTTGCTCCTGGGCCAATGATAGCTGGGGCAAGTGCTATACTCAAGTCAAGTATGGGGGTATAACAAGAACCAATTAAGTTAAAGTGAATTAGTTAAATAATTAAATCAAATATTGAGATGGCGACGTAGTAACATACTTTAACTTGTCCTACATTGAAAGCAGACTAGAAAAAAATCGGGGATGGATAGTGCGATGAAAAAAATTTATAACTTCTTAACATCGGTGTTGCAATGGGGAAAAGCATTGCATTCTCTTAGAAATGCCACGCGTGACCCTGTCACTTGTCTATTTGAAATGGAATATATCCTGACACGGACTGTTCAAGTATTTATCCAAATTATCTCACATAACCTCTTTAAACAGTTTTTTAAAAGTATTCACGCTCAAAAATCAGAACTAAATTCAGCACTCCCAATTAATCATTTTTAAAATCCTTAAAAATATCAATAAGTCAGTGATAATAACTAGAAATCATAAATCGGAATCTACTTCCAATTGATAAAGGCAAATATGCAAATTCCTCACGCTGTAAAGAAGGGAGAGCAAGGGGAGGGGGGGGGGCGATAAGAGAATTAGAGGAATGCAATTTCGAGCCCAAAGGGATTAATTGAAACCGCTCTCTTTGGAGAGAGGATGAAAGAAGAGAGGCATTCAATGGGTCTCCATCCTTATTAGAGGAGTATACAGGCGGGCCCTCGTCATCCTTTACCATGAGATATAGTGTAAAGAAGCGCGAAACAGTTGAGCTATATAGTGACTTTGTCGCGGGACTTCCGCCTCCCTCACCTCCAGTTTTTCCGAAAAAGGGCATCCTCTGGCTATCACGATGCTCCCACAGTTAGGTACCCCCTAGAAAAATTTAATCATTTTTCCAGGCGTCTGCCCGAATGGCTGGATGCGGGCCCTCGATGGAAGTTCATTCCAACGAGTATCTCCGCGTATATACAGTGTATTTCATAGTGTGTCCCCCGATCCGAATTCCAGAGACTTCATTTAGAAAAGCCTCCCCAAAACTATGTACCCAACGAGGGCAACAAAAAAAGAGATATGATATAGCTTTAATCGGGAATCTCTTTCATTTTCTAAAGAATATTGAACTAAAAAGGTGTAAATGATTTCAGTACCAGGGCCGTCTTATACATTTTTCCAGATTGGCATTTGCCCAGGGGTCCAACAAACACAGGGGCCCCATGTTCTATTTGATCGTTACTTGACTGATAATCCACCCTCAGTCCGTACCGCTTCATCAAGAACGCTGAAAATTTGCAGGGACGTTACTCTAAGCACCTACATAGAGAGATTTTTCCAATCCGCCGCCATCTTAAAAAATGGCGGCCAGTCTTGCTGGAAATGTAAAAGAACCTTTTAGGAAAAACTTCCGTGCATTTTAACAGACTTCATTAATATTTTGCAGACTGGTTCCCTATATCCTACAGACGGGCTCATTGGCTTTTGTTGTTGCATTTGCCGCCATATTTTAAAATGGCGGGTCTGTATATATTTATTTCAATATGGGGCCTGCATTGTCTTGGCAGAGAGGCCTCCAATGCTTTTAAGACGGCATTGAACGAAACTTGGCGATTCCAGGTTGACGTAAAACATACATTACAAACCTAAGACACTCTTTGTTGTTTTAAAAGGAACAGCTTGCCTCGAACGGCAGTACACAATAAAACTCAATATTCATGGTAAGCATGAATATAAACTCTCCTTTAAAGGGCTATATCCGGAGTCTGAGCTATTACATTCGGGAACAGTTAACAATGGATAATATGAAGTAGGAGGAGGTATGGTTTTTGGAACCATCATTTTTCTATGGTCACCATCAGCTAGCTTATGACACGTCACAGACATAACTTTTGCCGCCTTCGGCTACGGTTTTCGCGCCTTTTAATATTTCACACCCAATACGGAAGCGACCAAAAAAGGCAATAAGGGTGACAGTGTGGTCTTTTTCTGAACGGGAGCGCGCCCGCGACATTCAATTTTATTTGGCAACCCCGAAATTCCAAAATGTCAGAAAGAAAAGAATCGTATACTATGGTGCTGAAGAATTATTAAAATTGCAGCCTGCATCCACGGGCTTAGATGGATATTATACGCTATTCATTTGAATAGCTTGGACGTTTCATTAAATTTATATATTTCATTCCTCACTCGATCTTATTTATTCCAAATTTTTGAGACTAGAGATGATATTATTCAAATATTCTAATTCTTCGTATTTTTTCCCCTAGCGGTTGTCAAATATTTTCACTTTATAAAGGTTGAGAAGAAGAAAATGGCTATTTGAATTGCTAAAAACATTCAATTTCTCTATTTGAAAATATTTTTTTTCTCCCTCTCTTTGTCGTCTATTTCAATTTTGACTTTTTTATTTGAATTTTCGTCGTAATTTCTTGGGAAATTTTAGAAATAATTGCATTCGTAATTTCTTGAGAAATTTTAGAAATAATTGCATTTCAAAGTGGATCAATCTATCTATTTAGGTTTAAAAATTGTTAAGAATTACTAGAATCATAAGTTCGTAAGATATATTGCCACCATAAGTTTGTCACTGGTTACAAACGTAGGTCATATATCGAGGCGCTATCAAGGACTAAATAGGAAGATGGAAGTCCTGCAATATTAACCAAGCGTAGTCAATTCTCGCTTGTCGTTCTCGAACTAGCTCGAGCTATAAGTCTCTAGCATTACGAAGTATGGAACATATCTTATAATCTTATGCTAGAATTTATAAGTTAGCCGCTCACATTTTAATTATTATTTTTAAGCCTATTTTCTGGGGGTCATTTCTGGACCGAACCGGACGTTTCTTAAGAACTATTTTACCTGTCATAAAATTGGCAGGACTTTTAAACCAAGTGTTTATGGGAAGAGCTACAGTGTGGTTTCCATAGAAACATGAACTACCGAGTAAATTACTGATTGTAAATGTTGGGAATTTTAAATTACCATCTATTTTGGTATTATATGTAGTAATTTCAGATTGTCGTATGCAGGTTTAAGCTAAAAAAAGATAAATACTGAAGTAATAAGCAGAAAATTATTGGTATTTACGGTAAAATTACGGTAAGTTAAAAGTACGTCTCTAGGCTACCAACGCCTGTAAAAGTGTTTCACACCGTCCGGCACCCCTGTACAACTCATCAGCCTAACCTACCACCCTAATAAAAACATGGATTGCTACTGAACTTTCTCTTCAATCTTCATTCGTTCGTAACTTTGTACGCGGTTTTCTTTCATACTCATCTCATTCACAAGAACTAAGCACTCAAAAGCTGGTTAGGGGTAGCTTAGGGGTCTAAAAAACCCCAGTCCTAGCTAGATGCGACTACCGACTGAGAACACCGAAGGTAAAAGGCGGGATACGTAAAAATTCCATTTATGAAATCAAAAGGAAATGGTTGTTGAATTTGACAGGGGATTCGTGAGAGACTATTTGGAAAGGCGCTCTTAAACGCTCCATGGATAAAGTATTTTACTTGCGATCGTTGCATATAGCAACTATACCAAAGCTCGAACTCGTTAAGGTATTAATTAAACCTCATTGGCATTTCAATTAGGAATTCATACAGATAGCGGGAATTATTGTGTAGCCAATTTCTCAGCTATCTAGTCGTATTTTGTGGGAAGAGCTAGACTAATCTATATCACAAGTAGAATAATCTTACACCAAGTTCCTATGTAAGATTTTTTGCCGTAGCCTCTGTGTCTGAAAGTTCTGACGTTAAGCTTTTTAAAGTTTCCAACGGAGCTCGCGTGAATGAAGAGATAAAATTTCTAAAATATCGGCCACGACCGAAAACGAGCTTTTGAAGCAGCGCTCCACAGCGGTGGAGAGTGAAGTAAAACAGGCGGGGTTAATTTTTTTATCGAGTAAGTTCAAGCATGGAGGGTTCATCCAAGTGCACTGTGTTTGCGTTTTTTATGGCGTGTGGTGTGCAAACGTTTTTAGAGAAAGCCGACGGAATTATATTTTTCTGGCGCGGAAATACTCTGAGTTTATTTTGAGAGCCTTTTATCCATTTCTAAATTAATACATTTACACCTAACTTGCTCCGCCATAACGTAAACTCCGATCGCCTTAGATCTACGCGAGCGGATCTACGTCTCTCTATTGGCCGAAAAGCTCATCACAAGCGGACCCAACCTCCCATCGAAAAATTTAAGTTTCGTACATTTTTTAAGGGGGGTGGAATTTCTTTAGCGAGACCCAGCTTTCCGCGGCTGATGTTAGTTTGCGCCGAGAAAAAATGTTAGTAGAGAAAAACTTTGGGTGTTCAACTACCATTTACTCTACAGTAAATACATTCGGCCTAGCCTTGGGATATCACGTTTTAGGAACACTCGAGATGAGACGTTCGTTAGAGAAAACCTGACACACATTACCCTCATTCCTAGGCTGGAAAGCTATGTCCTTTGGATCATCTCCTTTTGTCTATATCTATATAAATCAAAGTCCTGACTGACTGACTGATAATCAACGCCCAGCCCAAACCGCTTGCCCTAGAAGGCTGAAAATTTGCAGGAACGTTACTCATAAGTAGTAGGCGCGTACTAAGAAAGATTTTTCCAATCCGCCGCCATCTTAAAAAATGGCGCCCAGAAATGTAAAAACTCTTCTCTATGCAACAAAGTCCGCGCGTTTCAACCGATTTCACAGATATTTAGTACACGGGTTTCCTTTAACCTATAGACGGGCTGAAAGGTCTTTTGGGTTCGATTTGTTGCCTTCTTTTTAAATGGTGGCCAAAAACTAAAAAACCCTTCTTTATGGAATAATGTCCGCGTGAAAAGTAATAAAAAATGTCCCGACAGGCTGACGGGCAACGCCGAGTGCCTTCGCTCCTAGGGTGCTTCAAAAATATTAGTCATCAGTAGAATCTACCCATTCTTTGTATCATTTTGATGGAAGTTCTTATTACACGCGAGCGACGCCGCGGGTAACAGCTAGTCATTATATATTGTAACCACGCTTGCGATATTTATAAAGTCGCCCCACGTGGCCATAAAAGCCTTGGCTAAACTAAGAATAAACTATACTGGTTCCTTAGATTCAATCATACTTTATTAACTAACTAATTAAACAATAAATAATGCCGACTTGCATTAATACAATTAAAGAAATAATAATAATAATTACTAATTAATGATGAAGTCCAATACTTGGGCGAAGACGCCCTATGCTCGAGCATACTACTACATCTTAGTAGTAAAGAAATACTGACTTAATAGTGATAAGCAGTCGATGCTTATATAGTACGGGGAAAGGTCAGAGGTAACTCTGTGTGTTAATCCTCTATGTAACCTTACACCCCTGGAGGAGGTCTCTGAATTATTACGGAAGGTTACAATATGAAGAATTTTACCTCGCCTAAGAGCTATCTCGCGCCGTGTTGCACCTTTGGCGCGCGCCTGACGTCGCGTTGCTACCAACCAATGAAATTACCCAGTCAGAAAGACGTCAGAATTATGAGGCATGACGGATAGTAAGTTCTCAAGCCCATGCCACAAAACCCCCATAGAAATTAACATGTGATGTATGGGGCACAATGATTCCTACAGCTTTATGATAAGTTTATAACATATCGTAATTTTTTTCAATCCGTGGCCATCTTGAAAAATGGTGGACAGAAATGTAAAAAAAAAACCTTCCTTAATGGTTTAACTATTATTTAGCATACTGGATACCTTATTATTGGAAATGCCTAGATATTCATGTCATGAAACTATAGACTTGTCATGACATTATTATAGACCATGAAATACATTCAAATAACACCAAATTATGATGGGAAAGTTAATTTTAGTATCCCTTTAAAAGGGGGTTTCTAAGAAGTCCGGAGATGGACCCGATATTTTTTTATGGTTGAAAAGAGAAGTACTTGTGGTTTGAAAGTTAACAAAAAGAAATGACCCCCACGGTCGGTACAGCACCGCCATAGAAGAAGGATCAGGAAATTTGGCTAACTCCAAAGTTCTTGCTCATATTATCGGAGGAACTGCGGGTCCTTGATACTTAAGTTGAAACCTTCCTTTCGATACAATTGCTTCTATTTAATATCACCAGCCAATTTTTCCCTTAAGATGATAAAAGGTACGGACTTTTTTGCAACGGATATTGAAACTTATATTTACTCTCAGTGTATTATATAATTCAATTTTTTCCTTTCATTATGATTCCCTGCCTTTCAATAAGTATTACTTCGTTTATTGAGTGTGCTGGGAGAAATAAGAGTGATATGGAGACATTTTTGGGTTCGGTAAAATTTAGTTTCCATTGACCCTGGCCACTGGAAATTGAGAAGTATCATTTGTTGTACCTCAATGGCATGAACCAAGATATCAATTATGTTTCAGAAGTCTATAATCGGAAGGGAGATTTCCGTCCCATGTCTGATTAGTTTTCACTGAATTTTATAGCAACAGTGCGCGGTAAGTGCACCATCTCCAGGGCGGTGAGGTTTAAAGATTAAGGTTGCGGTACACTTATCCTAGTATTCCTTCAGCACGGTTTTAAACCAAGGATTATAATTTTTCTAGCTACGGCATTCAAGTGTTCTTTCTAATATGTCTTAACATCGCTGAGCGCGAAATATGTGTATTTGTGAATACAGGAATACCTACAGCTAACAGGAATAATTAAGTATTCATTTTCTCCAAGTATCTAGGGGGATTTTTTTTGGGAAGAGCTATACTAATCATTATATATGACGAATTTTACTTCGCGAAGAATCAATCTCGCCGCACATTGCACCTTGACATCGCGTTGGAACTCTCATTGCTACCAACCAATGAAATAACGGTTAGAAAAACGCCAGAATTATGAAGCGTGACGGAGTATGTAAGCCAGGCCCACACCAAACCCGCATAGAAAATAACGTGGGAAATATGGAAGCACAATGATTCCAATTAATTTTATGTATTCCTGGTGCATATTAGATATAAAATATGCGTTTCACGATTTTCAAATTAGTCCTTCGATTATCAATATGTCGATGTATAGTTATTGTTTGCCAATTCCCTGCTAGTTAAAAAATAAAACTTGACTTACCAGGTTCTCCATCGCCTGATTCTTCCTTGGCAGGGGACGAGCCAGGAGCTGAAGAAACGGGACTATCCGCGGGTTTGCTAACATCTTGACCACCGGAAGAGGTGGCTACAGCTTCCGGAATAACCTTGGAAGAAACGGCTTCAGTGACCTCAGTCGACGTTGCAGAAGCAGTTGCCCTGGCAGCGTTATTATTATTAGTGGTAGAACTTCCAGATCCCCCTCTTCCGGCCAAAAGATGCGTCATGGCGGCCGAAAAGGTGAACCCAGCCCGATGCATGGCCATAATGCCTTCGTGACAACCGTATAGCATACTCAATTCCCTCGCTTCGTTCTCTTCCTGGGCCTGTTGCCTTCGAAGAGCTACTTGTGCCGCCATAACCCGCTGGCGTTCAGCGATCAACGTGCACTTTGCACAGACACAATCTCGCCAACGGCAGTAACGTTTATGTCCTGGAAAGGTTTTCAGTTAGTAGACTATTCAGTTTAAGTTTCAGTAGGTTAAATTTAACAACTATGTTATATAATTTGTTTTCATGCTGGGATTCTAATGTACCGCTATTCCTCAACATAAACGGATTATTGAATATGAACAGTAAATAATTAGCATGCTATTTAGGATGGGGTAATTAGAATTGTATAAAATTGATAGGCAAATAATTTAAACAGCATGTATTTCACTAATTAGGGCTTTTAAACAGTAAGTCAAAATTATAAGTAATATAACTAACCTTTGAGAGCGGACACCACTCCGTGATTCCTACAACGGGCGCATTTGGGTGTCCTCTGGTACCTTTCGGCCGAACGTAGTATCAAGCCTCCTGGTCCCGGCGCGTGCGGACCTCCGGGACCGGGTCCGTCATTGGGAGCCACGGAACCGGCGTCCACTAACGCCGCCGAATTACGCGGATGATCGCGACAATTAGCCCTATGTTCTGGTGGCGAAACGGGGACATCCGGTCCACCCATCATGGTCGTTGAAACGTTTCCCCTACCGGACCCGAGGCCAGAAGGGGCCACAGGTGGTCCGCCGCCAGTAAATCGCGACTGATCGTTAGTGATCCAAGACGGTGGTGCTCTGTGAAGGGGTCCCGCGGATAAATCGACAGAGTTCTTGCCAGGAGAAGACGATGAGAACTGTTTCCTGGACCCACCACCGGACATAGTCGGCTTTCCGCGACGAGTCACCCTATCAAGTAACCGGCGAACCATACAGCACCTTTGGCTACTTTACCGGGAGTATGCCGGGAAGCCCCGAACCTCGGGGGCCCAAAAAGGGGGAAATTTTGACTACTTTATAAGGTTTTTATATAAAGAGTTCCTATCTTCTTACAGACCCCCTTGTACTAAATTGGAACCAATGGACTCCTCAGTGGAGAGTATATAGTATATAAAAGATTACCTTCCCCCCTTTTCATCCCAGATATTTGGCGGGAAAGCCCCTATGATATAAAAAAATTTCTTTATTGTTCGGGATGGTGCGACGCTGCAAAGATTCCCCAGTTTCGCACGTGCGAATCTTTCTCCCCAGTCTCTTCTCTCTTCAGCCTCTTCCATTCTCTCGGAATCCCCGCTCCTGGCCGGTTAGAGAATCCATTGTGACTGGGGCTCCGCCCACCTTGGATTCTCCTTGGCGTTTCATTTGGCTACTATTATATCCCGGCAAAACTTTATTGGACGATGGGAGAATGGATAGAGAGGCAGAGAACCAAGTTCGGGGGATACCCTGGACTCCTGGAGAGGCGGAGCTTTGATCCCGACCAGCATCCCGCGAGAATCTTTCTCCCGCGCTTCCTTGGCCCTCGTCTACCAACGCGACTACTACGGACACGCGAACAGAAAAAAATACTAGACATATCTTCCCATAGAAGGAATGGTACCGTCAGAGAAGCCGCGGCTTATCCGAACGCGTATTGTAACGTTTAACGAATACGTTCGCGTTCACTGACGGATCACGCGTGGATTGATTGACGCAGTCGCAAATGGAATATCAAAAGGTGAAGATATACATTCAAGTAACTTTCTTCTTTAGTTTTCCGTTCTTATTGCCTAGTTCTAGATTAGTTCATGAATGCTTAATTATCATAATACCTTCGTGTATTTAAAGAGTAAGGTTATTGGGGGTGTAACCTTGGGTGACGTAAAAGAAAATAGTTTCGAATGTAGGTTTATGTTCCCTTTAAAAAAGAGGCGAAGTCACTCTTGAATACTTATGTGACGTTGTTTTCGAAATAACTTAAAATCCTTTAGTTTGTTGAAAAAAAAACGTATTTGTGAGTTCACTTGTGAGTTAAGACTTTTAAAATCCAAGTCAGCTGTAAATTATTTTTATAATAGGAATGGATAACAAAGAAAGGGACGTTTCACTTGCAACAAGATTGTGGTGTACATTAACTTGTGTTATAAATACACGTTTAGTTAGTTATCTTTTCTTATTACATTGTATTATGACGAAACACTTTCGAGTGTTCTTCTGGATGGTTCGGAGTCCTCACATATTTCTCTACGGAAATGTAATCATAAAACTGGCAGAACAATACGTTTTTGGAAATAATGTGAAATACAGTTCAGAAAAAGGTGGGTGTGGGTAGAGATTAATTATCTCTGGTATTCGGCGACCTCATTAGCATAATAATCGGTGTTCTTGTATAGAAATTATACGGGAACGAATTATTTCCATTTTCGAACCTTTTGTTACAGGTTAGGGGGGACCAAAGGCAAACGGTATCGGACGACGGGTAAAGCCGAATAAAAACCATTTGGGACGCGACAAGCCGAAAAAGTGGAAAGCAGTTTGATCTGACAGCCCATCATCGCCGCCAAGGGTGAAAGAGAGAAGGCTTGGAATACCGAGGAAGAAAAGATCTGGAGGAATTAAGTCATAACTGATCCCCAACCGACAAAAGCGAACAATAACTCGATCCACCAGCGACTTTTCTCAAAATTCGGATCACTGTGAAAAATCAGAAGATTCTCTGGAACTTAAGTAACATACAAACGTAAGTATGCCTCATTTCATTGGTTTGTTTCCAAGCGCAAATTCCGAGGGAAATGTGTTGCACGGCTTGAACTGGAAAGCAGTGATCACTCTACTTACTAAATGCGGAATGCGAAGTGTTACTAGATTGGTTTTCCATAAATCTCCAAGTTACAAAAAATCTTATTTTTGTTTAAAATATATAGTTCGATTTAGAGCCGGTCACAGAATGAAGAGCTGTTTACAACAACTAAATTCGCATGTTGATTACAAGGGATAGGTGAATTGGTAACTTACGAAATACTGAGCTATAAATAGAGCATTTTGATGTAACTTAGAGGGAAAGGCACAGGGGTAAAACTTTGGTGTATTGTACTAATTACTATAATAAATCACCGATATTTTTTCTCAAAATATAAGTCCCTAATTATCATAAGAAATTACTGTAATTTCACATCACAAATTTCTGACAGCTATAAACAGAGATAACCACTGAAAACAGGGTGCGTGTAATCATTTTAGAACTTTGAAGAGTTACGCGTAATCCCTTTAGCATATTCAAAGGCACAGTAATTAATGTACACCGATTAGTGGTGTTTACTGTTCCTTTTACAAAGCAATGACCAGAACGAAAATTCGTGTAAAATTATTTGTTCCTTGTTAATAAGTTTCACTCCGAATTTATACTTAAGTCAAACTTATGGTGGTTGCGATACTCCTGTCTCGATGGCAAATTCTCAGTTTCGGACAAGTACATTATACGCCTGGTAAATCTTGAGGGTTGAGTTGAGAGAGAGAGTGAGGGAGAATGGAAATAGAGAAAAATTGTCCCGTTACCAACGACACCCGCCGAAAGCCGATCGAATCAACGACGGCTGTTCTTTGATTGAATAAAATAGCAATCAAGCGTGATAATTTTGAACTTTTGAGCCGTGTGTTTGTGCGTAGACATTGTGCGGATGAACCGTTTTAGCATAAAAATCATTTGGCCCTTGGTATTTTAAAATTTCTTTTGACAATTTCCTACATTTAACACTGTTAGAGATATTCCCAAATACCTGAAAATTTTCGAATAAAATGGGACGCTTAACCTGTTTATTTTCCCAACTTAATGTTAACCCACCCTAACACGTCACTATGTGGGGGTACAGACTGCAACGTCTGGTATGGAGGCTACAACTATCCTTCAAGGCACACCAACAAGAAGGGATATCAAGTTTATTAGGGAGAAGGTATAAATTCGCCTCCACATTTCCACCTTTATCTCCAGTCCAAACAAACGTAGGTCCGGAGTTAATCCCCGCCTCTAAATTACAACCAGCATCTCATTGGTTCTTGAAAACTCACATTAGCGCGACGCGAATGACGAAAATTACGTATTTTCCGACTGAGGAGAGGCGAAATAGATCGGCCTCCTTTTACGCCCCCCTTGTATTTTGAAAGGGGGACTGGGACTATGGCGCGCGAATACTTCGGCATCTTAGATATTCTCCCTAATAAACTAGATATCGCTTCTTGACACCAATTTCTAAGGGTAAGTGGCTCCAAGACGCGGGTGAGAGGTTTCGATACGAATAATTCTTATAAGCAAACCACTTTAGACAATCAATTAAAACGATGTATTCAAGTTCATTTTTGGCCATAAGATGGCAACCTGAACCCCCCCCCCCTTCTCTCCCTCCTCATTGAACTCAAGCTAACAAACTAAACCCTAAACTAACATAATATACACCATGAATACTTCAGGACTCAGGTTGCCTCTCGCCTTATCCCTGAATCTTTATTTAACTATAAAACATTTAGTTTATCTCCACTAGCTACAAGGATAAATAAACGCCGTTTATTAATAGGTCAAAAAAGCTCCGCAACTTACACGTTCATGATGGCGGCGGCGTTTTCTTTTAATCATCGTTCCAGAATAACGTACCAGTAGTTAGAACATTTGCGTTTAATTTTAATTTCACGATAGTTTTAAAGCCCACTAAAGCAGCGCGACTCCCGAATCATTTATAAACTTCGTTCTACAATACGCACGTAATGAAAAATGTTTCAGTCACCCTAATAATTTAAACCGCACGCTTCAACTGCCCGAGAAGAAATGGCTAATTTTATCATTCGTTTCACCGCATTGGGCGTCTAACCTTTGACCTACGCAAATCCGAATAGCTCGATCTAGACCTACTATTACGGGGTAATTTATAATTAAAATAATTCTTTAGGCTTATCCCGTTGAAAGTTACTAGTCCACCAAATTCCTTATTGTTTCAAGCCATATCTATCGTCTTTGGATCCACCTACAAATCATTGTTCCGTCTTAAGGAACAAAGGGGGTCAAACACAAAAGTCTATTTTCCCCTCGACCTTTGAACTATATCTATTATTAGTATAATGAAGGCAGTTGACCTAAAAGTCATAGATTGAAGCAAATATGCTATAAACCATTCCACTAATTCCTTACAGAGAAACCAACACACAGGCGGGATGTCGCCCTGTTAGGTTCTTTTCCTAGAGGCAATCATTAGACCACTTGATTCCATTTAGAAATAATTATAAGACTATTTTCACGTAGAGACACATATTCAATATCTATCAAGTTAGGTTGAAAACCTTTAACTAACTTGTTAATGGCAACATTTTCTGTTTACTTCGCTCGAGGTTTTTTTTCTCTAATCAGAATACGTCATTCGCGTCTGTATTGTTGTGATTAATAAAGTAACACTTTATAAAGTCTAATTTAGTTTACTGTTAACAGGTCAGTAGCACATTGTATAATGATCATTCTAGCTCTTTCCGACTCGGGCTCACTCGCCCGTACCACGTGATCATCCGCCAGCGCCATCTATTAAACTTTACGCTAGGCTATTACATAACATCTTTCTCTTCCAATATTTTACAAATACATTTTAAAATCTCTAACTTATTCCATCATTAATATTTTGACAATATACCATACACTAGTCTATTTTACAATTAATATTTCGCTTTTACAATTTCTTCTATATTATTTAAAACATAGCGGCGGCTGAGTTATCCGTCCGCTTCTTGTCCTTATAATGGTGTCGCCTGCGTTATTTAATGATAAATGTGGTGTGAACGCGGGTTGTTTAGGAGGTCCTTTGCATGCCATTGGGGACATCAAATTGGCTGTCGATGGTGGTGCGAGTCGTGGTGAGTTTCCTGGCACTGTTGGATAGGTCTTCCTTAGGTTTGGTTCATGTGATGGTGGTAATGATATTTGTTGTGGACTTTGTGGTTTGTCCTGTGTCTGTAATCTGTTTGTTGGCTGAACTTCTTCATTTGTCTGCGATATCTGTCCTGTTTCCCTGCCATTAAGATTTTCTATTTGGAGAGTGGTCCGCTGCAATCGTTTCGATGGCACTATTGTCTGTGCCATACTTATATTGCTTGTTTGTTCAGTATGTATTGGTTGTCTCGTTTTACTGATAGGCCGGCCAATTGTCGGGGCTATGGTTGGTCTCAGATGTATCCGATTTCGGCGCAGCTGTTTACCATCGTTTGTTAGGATTATGTAAGATTGAGGTTCGGGCCCTTTTTCGATAATCCTAGCTGGGAGCCAGTTTCTATGGTTAGCCTGATAGTGTATAAGTTGTCCTTGATGTAACGGTGGTAGATTTTTTGTTGCTTTTGCGTTATACTGGGATATCATATCGTCTTGTTGCTTTCGAAGTTGGTGCCGTGTGTCTCGGAGCGTATAGTGCGGCTCCAGGGCATAGTTTGTTGTTGTCATTGGAGTTCTTAGACGGCGTCCCATACTAAGTTCGGCTGGGGAAGGTAGGTTGGTTTTTGGCGTTGTACGATATTCGAGAAGAACCTGCTGTAGGCCTTTGCCTTCCTGTTGAGCCTTAATAAGGGAGTTTTTTATTGTCTGAATGGCCCGTTCAGCCATACCATTGGATCGAGGGTAATGTGGCGAAGATGTCACATGGTCCACTCCCCATTGTAGCATAAACTGTTTTAATATGGCAGAATTAAAAGGAGGACCATTGTCCGAAATAATGCGTTGAGGGGGGCCGTAACGAGCGAATTGAGCGTCCAGAAAGACCATGACCGCTTGTGTAGTTGTCAGAGACATTTCTTGTACTTCTATGTATTTAGAAAAGTAGTCCACCAGTAATATGTACTTCTGAGAGTTCACTTGAAACAAATCCATGCCGGCAAGTTCCCATGGTAGGGTCGGTATCGGATGAGGTGTTAACGGAAGTTTTTGGTTTGCGCTCGCTCTGTTGTTGCATATGTCACATGCTTGGATGAACTCTGTTAAATCCCGAGTAAGAGATGGCCAGAAAACATTGATCTTTGCTTTTGCGATACAGGAGTTGATACCTTGGTGTGTATTATGTATTTTCTTCATGATTTGCGTCCGCATAGCTTTAGGGATTACCAAGGTAGCTCCCCGAAACAGCAGGTCGTCCTGCGTGTAAAGTTCTTCTTGGTGTGGCCAGTAAGGCCGCATTTCAGGGGCGAGCATTTTCACAGTGCGGGGCCAGCCTTTCTGTGATAATTCTATTACCTTTACTAAGGTCTCATCTTGATTTGTGGCCATTTTGTATTGCGCTAGTTCGTCTGTTGGTATGGCAGTGATGACATGAACTGCTGTGTGTGGTCCTTCTAGATTAGTCGTATCAATGAGTTGATGTTGTTGCGGGGCTCTTGATAGCATGTCCGCTATATGCAATTGTGGTCCTGGGACATATACTAGTTTAATTTGATAACGAAAAAGTCTCATTAGCAACCTTTGTAAGCGTGGAGATATTAAATGGAGCGGTTTTTTCGAAAGTCCAATAAGGGGATTATGATCTGTATGGACGGTGATAGGAGTGCCGGCCACATAGTAGTGAAAATGTTCACATGCGAATACGATGGCCAAGAGTTCCTTTTCGATTTGGGCATATCTTGATTGGGTGAGATTGAAAGAAGTCGACGCGTATTCGACAGGGTGCGCGTCTTGCATTAAGACAGCTCCTGCGCCTATCTGGCTTGCGTCAACGGAGAGAATAATTGGAGCTTGAGGATTAAAAAATGCTAGGACCGGTGTTGTAGAGGCGAATTTTTTAAGTTGGTCATAATGTTGTTGGTGGTCTGGCTCCCACGTGAAAACCGCTTCCTTCTTCAATAGTGTTCTCAAGGGTGCCGTGTGCTGATTGGCTTCAGGGATGAATTTAGCAATGTAATTTATCATCCCTAGAAAACTCTGTAAGGCAGCTTTGTCACGTGGAGGTGGAAGGGAGCAAATGGCGGTGGTTTTCTTAGGATCAGCCTCAATGCCCACGGCACTTATGATATGACCCAGATAGTTTATTTTAGGAACGGCCAATTGCATTTTTGTGGAATTAAACTTCAATCCCGTCGTAATAGCGCGATCAAATACTTTTATGAGAGTATCTGTATGGCGTGTGATGTCAGCATCGGCAATTAGGAAGTCGTCTGTAGAAATGTAGACGTTAGGGAAGTCTCTCGTAGGATAGAGTGAGCGCATTGCATGTTGACAAATTTCAGTGCCTGTGACGATACCATAAGGCAAACGGGTAAACCGGAAACGTCCATAAGGTGTGGCAAATGTGCAGAGTTTGGAACTTTCTTCAGTGAGTTTAATTTGCCAAAAGGCACTCTGAGCGTCCAATACGGTGAAGATATTAGCTCCCCGCAGTTGTGAAAATATCTCCTGTGTGGTCGGAAGAGGATATGGTTGTCGTTTTATGGAAGTGTTAAGTTTCCTGGGGTCCAGGCATATACGGACTTTGATTTGGTTTGAATCTGGACTTGGTTTAGGTACTACCACCATTGGGTGGACCCAGTCTGTCGGTTCCGTAACGGGGATAATTATACCTTCCTGTTGCATACGTTGAAGTTCAGTATGTACTGCGTTCCGATATGCAAAAGGTATTTGATGGGCCGCTGAAATGGATGGTATCGCATTAGGTTTGAGTTCTATGGAATATTCACCTGGGAGTTGTCCTATGGCGTCAAAACATTCGTGATATTGCTGTATGACGGCTTGAGGTTGAATCAGAAGTGAGTCAACGTTGGCGGTAATCATATCCTTGTGGGGCAATGGGAGTATTTGTCCATTTGGCGGCTTTCTGAAAATCAGCCCTAATCCCATTGAAGCCTTGGCGCCAAGGATGGGAGTGCGGGATTCTCTTGAAATATAGAACGGAAATGTAGCCTTGGCGTTAAGTGTAGAACAGGGTATCATGGTGACTCCTATCATTGGGACCATATGACCCGAGTAGGCTGTGATTGTATGCAAGGGAGGCGAGATTGGTGGTCGTTCCGGAAGGGAGTTGTACATCTGTTCCGTTATGATATTTACTTGCGATCCCGTATCCACTTTGAAAGTGGTAGGGGAGTCATACAGATAGACCTGATCATATATCTCATCTTTATCCTGAGCCAATGTATGTAGAGTGAGGCAGGACGGAATAGGAAGATTCCCTGCCGAAAGCGGCTGTAATGTGAGGCTGTATGTGACGTAATCATCAGTGTATTCCTGGTTCTGTCCCCAAAAGGGCTCCATGGGCACGTTGGGATCGTAGTGTTCTTCGGTGTCATTGGAATCTTCTGTATCATAATCTGTATAGTACATATCAGGCGGTTGATGTCGTTGATAATCTTCATTCACTGGTAAAGGATGTGTACTATGTATAGCGTGAGTAACCCGGCAGCGGCTAGCCCAATGGCCGCGAATACCGCAACGCACACAGGAAGTAGTCTGGGCAGGGCAGGGACGATTGTCATGAGAGGTGCCACATCGAGAACAGCGTGGTGATGTGTTGTACGGGTGCAAATGGTGGGGCGGCCCGGGGCGAAATTGAGTCGAATGGTTGTGATGGCGTCCCGAGAAACGAGTATGTCCATAACGTGGTTGTGACGTGAGTGGCCTCCGAGTGCGGGTGCGACCCGAAGGGCGGTAGGCGTTCATCTTGTTTTGTCGGTGAATGACATCAATGTTGCTTATAGGCTGTGTATGAGAGTCTCGATTTTGATGGCTGGACATTGCCCCGGCATAAACGGTGGAACTTTCATCAGCCTGACATATCTGCATTGCTTCACGTAATGTCAAACGCGGTATTGTAAGAAGCTTTTTGCGTATTATTTCGGATCTAACACCCTTAACAATCATTAAAGTGATGATGTCATCATGTAGAGTACCTAATTCACAGTTTTGGGCCTTGGTCCGCACGTCAATAAGGAATTCATCAAATGTCTGTGCTTGAGTTTGTGTTGTCGATAACAGCAGGTATCGCAAGTAGGTTACATTCTTATAGGGTGCGTAATAAGCGTCGAGTGCGGCAAAAATCACAGGTAGGGTTAGTGCATCGCCAGTTTCAGGTATCGTTAACGTGTTATATATGCGTCGGCCAGCCGGGCCTAATATATGCAGAAACGTTGCTCTTTGTCGAGATACAGTCTCTATGCCTAAATTCGCAGCAGTCGCATAGATTTCAAAACTTTCTTTATACTCACGCCAGGCCGAGGCTGGATCCGCGCCTGGCACAAAGTGCGTTGGGCCTTTGAAACTTGTCATTATTATTAGTCCAGGGATCGTTGTTCGTCGCTAATCTATTGAGCGGAGTGATACAGTACGTTTGTCACTTCTATCCCACCTCTATCACCATGTTGTGATTAATAAAGTAACACTTTATAAAGTCTAATTTAGTTTATTGTTAACAGGTCAGTAGCACATTGTATAATGATCATTCTAGCTCTTTCCGACTCGGGTTCACTCGCCCGTACCACGTGATCATCCGCCAGCGCCATCTATTAAACTTTACGCTAGGCTATTACATAACATGTATGACCTATCCCCACGGGATCAAATGGGAAAGCGCAGAGCAACGACGGAATGAAAGGGGTGGGGCTTACATGTCAGCTGACACCTTCGTAAGAGTAGAAGCTAAAATCTCGCGGCTTAGGCCTTCTTATAGTATATTCCTTCTTGGTATAATAAAACACGTCAAAACACACGTCGGTTATTTGGATGAATAGGACAAAGGATCAGGATCTGGCCAAAACCCTACCTCCTCCCATAGAACTTGCTGTTAATTTTGGGTTCCTTTGAATTTTCTTCAAAAGTCGCGCTTATACATGTAAATGGAATTCTTTGAACGGGCTTCTATAGCGCGCGCAGCTTGCGTCGTGTTGCCCGAGATCGAGTGGGCTATGCGCAGGCGCCAAAAAACGAAGGCTAAGTTTTACCCCCGTGTCTTTCCCACTTAGTTACATCGAAATGGTCTATTTTCCCCCCTCTCGACGGGCCTGCGCGCGAAACAGATAACCCAAGGCGCCCATCCCCGTGGTGCTTGGTTCTCTACTGGAATTAATGGAATAGTCTATATTTTCCATTGACCCCTTGATGTTCAAATAATTATTTCAATATTTGAAATTTTGATTTAAACTTTTTTTTATTTAACTAGCTTTACATAAAATCTTAACTCATGGACTTATAAAAAAAACGTACAGTTTTTTCGTTTTTTAATTAAGATATTCAGCATTTATACTGAAACAAAAAAAGGACTATTATTTTGGCAATATTCCTTTTTTTCCAAATTTCTTGTCTTCATTTTTTTTTAATATATATAGGAGGGTTTATAATTTTTAAGTAACCAGATTGTTGGATGGAAAATTAAAAATTAAGGGGGGAGGGGAGGGGGATGGTTTTTGAGTAATTAATAAATTTATAATTTAATCAGATCCACTAGGAGATAAATTTATTAACTCGTCAAGTAGGGTAGAGAATTTCAAGAGTTAAATCACATTTTATTTATTTTTAACTCTATTAAAAAATTCTCATTTAATTTTTAACCGGTTTAACTGTGACGTAGTAGTAGGGGTAGGGGTTAATACAGATTCGATAAATTTAAATTTAAATTTTAAAGAAAATTAACCATATATATCGATAATCAAAAAGAAAAATAAATTTCTTAATTTCTTAATTTGATCATCGTTTTTTTTTTTTTTTTCCCCAAAAAATTATGTAAAAATTACAAAATTTTTAAGTTTTATCGAACTTTTTTTTTTCTTATATCTGAATATAGAGTATACAATGATGTAAAAACTTTGGGAAAAAAGGCACAAGTTGATTTTTTTTTTCTCTCCAACATGAACAAGTTCAACATACATTTTATGACAATTTACTTTTTCAGTTTCTTTTTAATTCCTCATAGGCGCAAAAAAATTAATTAAAATATACTAAAACCATTTTTTTTTTCTTTTTTTTTAGGCTGGGAAAAAATATTTTATATACTTACTAATTTATACCTAAATTTAATTACTTAAGGTCCTAATTAAATCCGATTATTAACCTTTTCTTGCATCCTTTGAATTTAATCATTTATTATTTTTAAATTAAATTAACAAGATTTTTCTTAATTTTTTTATTTTTTAAATATAGTTCGTTTTTTTTTATAAAATTTTAAAGTTAAATTTGATATTTTTTATTTTATGTAGTGGGCCTTTTAACCTTTTCCTTTTAAAACAGTCTCTTATTATTATTATTATTATTTATTTATTTCTTGTATTTTTTTTTATTCTTTTTATTAAGAAAATAGAATATGGAAGTCCTTTATCGTTTCTTATATTAAAGATTTTGGGGGGGGTTTTTTTGCGAAAAAATTTCTCCCGATGATTTTATTTTAAATTTATAGTTTTTTTTAAACCCAAAATACTAATAATAATAAAAAATCTCGCCTTGCCAACAAAAAAAAAGGAATACTTAACATCTGATTAATTCATTATTCTTTTAATCAAAATGAGGAAAAAAAATTATGACGATGTAAAAAAATTCTCCCATTTTAAAAAAGTTCCCGTTTCAATTGGTCCGATTTAACGCTCTCGCTATCTTTGCTACGCAGTGTGTTTTTTTTTTAGAAAATACTTTTCACGATAAGTTAGTTTAAGCGAAGAGGGGAAATATTTGTTTTCAAGTTTGCGAACAATCATTCCAGATTTATTTACCCTGTACACACAAAAAATTTAAGTCCTTTAGAAGCTACTGTGAACGATAACTTCTCAGTCAAATTCACTAATGACTTTTCAACAGCCAAGGCTTAAGTTGGGACGTTTATATTTTCAAAAATACTAATTATTATTCAAGTAAATTACTCCAAATCCGGAAAAACTGTTCTCAAACTCAATCTAATTAAGTTTAAAGCATGCTAAGGTGAAAAACTAACTACGCAAAAACGATTCCCCTCTCCTATGTTACATTAATTAAACATAAAAAATATTAATTAATTAATATGGAATGCAATTCGTTTTATATTAAAAAAAATAATAAATCAGCCCAAAATAAGGATTAGAGAGTTAATACCTACAAAAATTAGTTTTTAAACCAAAATAAAATGGTTATGAATTAATTATATTTAATTTGTTTTTCTTTAAAATAAAGCGCTTATTAATACAGCCAAAAGCAAGAGCAGAAAGTTGATTGATTGGTGGACTCGTGAAATGAATAAATTATGAATTTATATTTTTGGGATGGTGTTACTAAGTGGAGGGTTATCTAATTTAATTTTCTTAATTTTTATTTTGGGAGGAAAAACATAAAAATAAAAATAACGGAAGAAGGACGTGGAACAAACAAACAAATTGAAAGGGGATTGTTTTTATTATATTAAAGAATAGCCAAGTCCAATCTGGATGTAGATGTTTTTCTTTCATTTTCTTTTTTATGGTTAATTCAATGTTTTTAACTTTATAATAAATTTAAATTTAATGCTTGTTTAAAACAACCGATTGAAAATAATCTTTCGCTAAGAGATTTTTTTTTTTTTTTTTAACGATGGATGGTGTTTTTGTTTGGGGGGAGAGGAAAACAATAATAATAAAAAAAATGTTTCACTTTCCTCAATTTCTTCTTCCTTATTACATGTTTTCGAATTGGTCGACCCTTCGTTTTGTGTTACCCTTACGGATTTCTCGCAACGTCTTGTACTTATCTCGTCCTTGCCTGACATTCTCTTGATGGAGAAGATCGTTCTTGGTCAATTTGGCATCGTCCTTGGATACCGCTAACTCCTTGCTCAACATCTGATTACATTTCAAAAAACGGAAGGAAGCAAGTTGATTAGAAACAACATTAATTGTTTAATCGCGATTAGTTGGATTTATACTAGTCATACCAACTATGCATTTTGCAATGCCTTATCGTAATGTAAATCGTAAATGTTCTAAACTTGTTAGAATCTACACATTAAATCAGAAGTAAGATGAGACTAGAAGTAAAGAGCTCTAGCAATGGTAATAGATCGTGGCATTAGTGAACAAATTTGAGGATTTTATGCCGCTTCCATCGCGCCTACACTAGAGAAAAAAAAATTGGCTTGAGTTCCAAAAACATTTCCTACCCCCTTCCCCTCAACCTAAAGCCGCGGAACACGGACGCGGGAGCTTGAATCTAGTTCTGCCGTCTACCGCCGCCCACGAGCGTCTCACGTTTTGGAGAGAGGGAAAATTCAGAAACAGCTACCAGAGGGCCAACCGTTTGTGTGTTATCAAGAATATTCACTTTTGCCGAGTGAAGAATTTGGTTAGCTCAATACTTCTAGTCTCATCTTACTTCTGGTTAAATTTATGTGACGAGAGTTTGTAGCTATGAAAATTAAGGCATTGATTTAAGGCAATATAGACCATTTCGATGTAACTGCCTTCCATCTCCTCACTTTTTGGCGCCTGCACTGTAGTCTCTTTGCAGGGTTCGTACGAAATTTTTACATTGAAAATCCCTGACTTTTCCAGGTTATTCCTGACCAAATTTTGGCAATATCCCTGACCATTTTAAGGTGCTTACCAGAGCCCATTTCATAACACCTGTCCCATATTTTGTATTTCTCGAAGCATTGTTTGATACACCAAACGAAATCCCTTTAAATCTCTGACTTTTTCCCCTAATTTTCATATCCCTGACTTATCCAGGTTCCGTACGAACCCTGCTTTGTATCATAGGAGTGCGCAGAGATGACAATGTATAATAAAGTTCAGCTAGCTAATTGGACCAAGTCATCTTGCGACTTATTGCCACTTATCTAACGCCTTTACAATGCATAGAGATGTGGTGGCTAGCCCCTATGCCACAGCTAACCGACAGCGCCCTATACTAACTATTACCGTTAACCTCTGCAAGTTTTGATGGAAAGGAGAAACCGGGTTAGACCGCGGAGGAAAACTCCTTTAACAAGCGGGGAGAGAACTTGCAAACTCTACGCAGAAGGATTTCTTCCCAGATTTTCATCCGGTGCCACAGTCCGGGATCGAACCCGGGATCCTCTTGCTGCGAGGCGAAAGCGCTAACCGCTACGCCACCCCACCTATATGTCCCGATACTGAGGGTTGCCTAACACCTTTTTTACATCGAAAAGGTCTTTTTATTGCAGAGAAACCAACGCACAAGAGCAGGGCGGCCATGATAGGGTAAATCCCTCCCAACAAAAAGCACCGCCAGACAAAGCCAGAGTTCACTACACGCGGAGCGAAGAAATTAACATTATGGGTGGGTGGGGGGGGGTTCTCTCTTGCGGTGTTAGCTTCTCAGCTGGAATTATTGAAATGATCTAATGGGACTGAGAAATAAACAAACCTGTGCATTCAGGGAATGGATGAAGGAAATAATACCCCCAACCCAACAGGTTAGTTTGGGAATCACTCTTCATGGTTAATTTTGGAATGGAAGGTTACAGGGACCTTAATTTTATGAACTGACGGGTTTCCCCCCATTTAAAACATTAATTATTCCATAAAAAAACAAATAATAGTAATAAATAGTAAATAAATAAATAAATAATCAAATGAATAAAAAAAAATAAAAACGTTTTTGGGTGAAAAGTAACGATTTAATTTAGACATAATGAAATGTCTTAATATTTGAGATCTTCTGGTTTGATACTATAGTTTAGTAAAAATTAGGCTGGGCCTAAATAAATAATACTATTTATAAGGCCTGTTCGGTCTAATTAAAAAAAAAAAAAGAAATTAGCAAATAAATAAATAAAAACGTAAAATAATAAATAAAAAAATGAGATATCATGCTGTTTTGGGCCCCAAATACCAGTGGAATACTTATCATTATTCACAAGTTCATTAGAAATGTATATTTTTCAACGTATCGCACCTTTAATTGATCTTGGAGGTGCCTTTCTTTGGAAACTTGAGTTTTACGGTCTTCTTCGGGACGTGGTAAGTTAAGAGAAACGTCATCGCCTGTCAAATCCGCACCTGCTTGTCCCGTAATCAATTTGAAAGAATGCGTGTTAATTACTTTAAATCACAAAAACTATCACTGCCGACAACAACAACAACAACAACAACAACAACGAGCGTTAAACCCAATTCAAACTTACCAATTTCACCATTGGTCATCATCTCATCATCATTTTCATCGTTTTCATCCTCAAAGACATGGATATTTTGAGGAGTGGTGGCGGCGACGAGAGCGGCGGTGGCTTCCTCCTGCCTCTTACGAGCTTGTTCAACCTCGTCTTGAAGCTTTTTCGTTTCCTCGTCTTTTTCGTTGACTTCCACTTGTATTCTCTGTACTTCCTCTTGTTTTAATCGGATCTCTTCTTCTAGTCGCGCCTTTTCTTCGGCTTCCATTTGCTTATCCTCCTTCAATTTGATCATGAGGGCTTCGAGCTCGTTCTGTTTCTTCTCGAGATCTTCCTTGGCGGCTTGCATCAATTTTAGCTGCTCTTCCAGGCGACGGATGGTTTCTTGAGCTTCGGTCAACATTTCTTGCCTCTTTTCCATGTCCTCCATCATGGCCTTCAGACGTTCCGCGTATTCCTGTTGCTTCTTCTCAGCTTGTTCTCGAGCTTCCATCTCTCGCCTTAATTTCTCTCTAAGGTAAGAAAAGGATGGGATGTGATAAACATTTATGATTGCGTGTATGGATAAATAAATAGGTAACAGTTCATATTCCCCAATGTTTATCACAAATCATTATAATAATTTCACTTTCCCAAAACATGATATTCCAATACATTTCATACAACTTTTGGAAAACCGACTTCACCAAATTTTTTCCCACATATGGACGGAATGTTAACGAACATTTTGCGTAATTACTCGACCCCTGTTAGTACCGTTGGAAAGAGGCCAAATAGGACCATAACATACTCAAAGGACACCCCCAAATCTCTAATAGAACCAGCCTCCAAAGTCGCGTGTAATTAAGCCCATGTTAATCCCATGAAAGTAATGTTAACGAGCATTTTGCTCAATTACTCAGTCCCTGTTTGCTGTACGCCAAGTGTTTACTAGCGTTGAAAAGGGGATAAATTGGACTATAATATATTCAAAGGGCATCCCCGTATCTCTAATAGAACCAGAGTTACGAGCCTCCAAAGTTGCATGTAAATAAGCCCATGTTAATCCTATGGAGGGAATGTTAATGAACATCTTGCTTAATTACCCGACCTCTGTTTGCGGTAACCCAAAGTATTTGCTACTGTTGGAAAGTAGACAAATGGGACTATAACATACTCAAAGGACATGCCAGTATCTCTAATAGAACCGGAGTTCTGAGCCTCCAAAGTTCCGTATAATCGGAGCCTACGTTAATAAAGGCCCGCGCATACTGGCTTTCCAGGATTTTTTTTTTGGCATTTTAGTTCGCCGCGTGTCTCCGCTTGGTGCGCTCTTAAGAGTACGGTTTTAAATTTAAAATTGGTTTTCGCGGGCGATTGCAACGTGTGTCGCAATCCAAATCCCGTTTCGTGCAGAGAGCCAGAGAGCAGAAGCATAAGTGCTGGGTTGGAGCCGCTGGATCTTTCCAATAAGAATTATAAATTCTATCTTTCAAATAAGAATTATAAATTTTATCTTTCCAATAAGAATTATAAAATTTATCTTTCTAACTATAAATATAAAATTGATTTTTCTAACTATAATTATAATATTTATCTTTCTATAATATCTTTCTAATTATAATAATATATAATGAATATTTGCGACTCCAACATTAAAATAAAAATTTCAATCAGAGCCTACGTTATTATAAATTTTATCTTTATAATAATCATTATTATAAATTTTATCTTTCTAATAATAATTATTATAAATTTTATCTTTCTAATAATCATTATTATAAATTTTATCTTTCTAATAATCATTATTATAAATTTTATCTTTCTAATAATAATTATTATAAATTTTATCTTTCTAATAATAATTATTATAAATTTTATCTTTCTAATAATAATTATTATAAATTTTATCTTTCTAATAATAATTATTATAAATTTTATCTTTCTAATAATAATTATTATAAATTTTATCTTTCTAATAATCATTATTATAAATTTTATCTTTCTAATAATCATTATTATAAATTTTATCTTTCTAATAATAATTATTATAAATTTTATCTTTCTAATAATAATTATTATAAATTTTATCTTTCTAATAATAATTATTATAAATTTTATCTTTCTAATAATAATTATTATAAATTTTATCTTTCTAATAATCATTATTATAAATTTTATCTTTCTAATAATCATTATTATAAATTTTATCTTTCTAATAATAATTATTATAAATTTTATCTTTCTAATAATTGTTATTATAAATTTTACCCTTCTAATAATAATTATTATAAATTTTATCCTTCTAATAATAATTATTATAAATTTTATCTTTCTAATAATTGTTATTATAAATTTTATCTTTCTAATAATTGTTATTATAAATTTTACCCTTCTAATAATTATTATTATAAATTTTATCTTTTAAATAATAATAATTATAATGATATATAAGAAATGCATGCGTTTCCTTATATAAAAAATATTTTAGTCAAAACAATTTTATGCATGATCCCTCTAATCTTCCCGCTCTACAAATTCAAATAAATGGAAGATCCCTTAACATTTACTATCTAAAAGCGCCACCTTTCGAGAATCAAGCGCAAAAAACAAGCTGGCGCGTCCTTTCAATGCCGCCCATAGCCAGAAGGCTATGCGCAGGCCTTGATTAACGTAGGCTATAATATTATAATTAATAGGCCTACCATTTTAATAACAACAGAAGTGGGTTTTTTATAGTTGAAGCAACCCTTTTGCAGCAAATTTCCCTGAGTTTTTCAGGTTTGTATGAACTCTGTCAATGTCCAAACCATAATGTCTAGCTACTTCCCAAAGACACGCCCCATTCCACAAAAATAAAAAACTATCAAACCTCTCTTGTTGTTTGGAAAGCTTCTCTTCCCTAGCTTGGGCCTTCATTTGTTGGACTTCGATAGTGTCAGGCTTGCGCCTTCTCATGTAAAGCTCGTGATTTCCCATACAGAGAGCCAAAATACGCTTATTGATGCGCAGACGTGGGGCGAAAAAGATAAAATCGGGAGCCTTTTTGTCAATAGGCTTAATGACGAATTTCCTATCATTGAAAGCGATGTTTCTAATTTCACTCCACGGGAAGCCAATCTTTGGCGTCAATCTTTAAGAAAAGCGAAAACGTTTCAATTAATTCCGAGTGGCAACCGCTGAAATAAATAAATCAAAAAGAAAAAAATAAATACTGAAAACTAACTTGTCATCTTTCTCATAAATATTTAAACCAAGCGCGTCGACACCCAGCCAAAGATCCGTTCCTTTCTTATTCTTAATTTCAAAGTAGTTCACTCCGTACATTTCAAGATCTTGCGCTATTTTAAGGTATTCCATCATGGCATCTTCCCTGCAATTATTTAAAGAAAAATTAAAGATAAGCGGTTTATTATTAAATATTAACGTTAACTTTTTTCTATACAGCTGACATCTGTTAAGTTTTTCCCATACATATTTCCCTGAGCTTTCCAGGCTTTTTTCCCCATATAATTCCTTGAGTTTTCCTGGTTTTTTCCCCCCAATATTCCTGGTTTTCCCCCCAATATATTTCCCCCAATTTTCCTGGTTTTTTCCCCCCAATTTTCCTGGTTTTTTCCCCCCCAATATATTTCCCCCAATTTTCCTGGTTTTTCCCCCCCCCCAATATATTTCCCCTAATTTTCCTGGTTTTTCCCCCCCAATATATTTCCCCTAATTTTCCTGGTTTTTCCCCCCAATATATTTCCCCCAATTTTCCTGGTTTTTTCCCCCCAATATATTTCCCCCAATTTTCCTGGTTTTCCCCCCCAATATATTTCCCCCAATTTTCCTGGTTTTTCCCCCCAATATATTTCCCCCAATTTTCCTGGTTTTTCCCCCCCCCCAATATATTTCCCTCAATTTTCCTGGTTTTCCCCCCCCCAATATATTTCCCCCAATTTTCCTGGTATTTCCCCCAATTTTCCTGGTTTTTCCCCCCCCCCAATATATTTCCCCCAATTTTCCTGGTTTTTCCCCCCCCCAATATATTTCCCCCAATTTTCCTGGTTTCCCCCCCCCAATATATTTCCCCCAATTTTCCTGGTTTCCCCCCCCCCAATATATTTCCCCCAATTTTCCTGGTTTTTCCCCCCAATATATTTCCCCCAATTTTCCTGGTTTCCCCCCCCAATATATTTCCCCCAATTTTCCTGGTTTTTCCCCCCCAGTATATTTCCCCTAATTTTCCTGGTTTTTCCCCCCAATATATTTCCCCTAATTTTCCAGATTATTTCCCCTAATTTTCCAGATTTTTCCCCCCAATATATTTCCAGATTATTTCCCCTAATTTTCCAGATTATTTCCCCTAATTTTCCAGATTTTTCCCCCCAATATATTTCCCCTAATTTTCCAGATTTTTTCCCCCCAATATATTTCCCCTAATTTTCCAGATTTTTTCCCCCCAATATATTTCCCCTAATTTTCCAGATTTTTTCCCCCCAATATATTTCCCCTAATTTTCCAGATTTTTTCCCCCCAATATATTTCCCCTAATTTTCCAGATTTTTCCCCCCCAATATATTTCCCCTAATTTTCCAGATTTTTCCCCCAATATATTTCCCCTAGTTTTCCAGGTTTTCCCCCCCCAATATATTTCCCCTAGTTTTCCAGGTTTCCCCCCCCCAATATATTTCCCCCAATTTTCCTGGTTTTCCCCCCCAATATATTTCCCCCAATTTTCCTGGTTTTTCCCCCCAATATATTTCCCCCAATTTTCCTGGTTTTTCCCCCCCCCAATATATTTCCCTCAATTTTCCTGGTTTTCCCCCCCCCAATATATTTCCCCCAATTTTCCTGGTATTTCCCCCAATTTTCCTGGTTTTTCCCCCAATTTTCCTGGTTTTTTCCCCCCCCCCAATATATTTCCCCCAATTTTCCTGGTTTTTCCCCCCCCCCAATATATTTCCCCCAATTTTCCTGGTTTCCCCCCCCCCCAATATATTTCCCCCAATTTTCCTGGTTTCCCCCCCCCAATATATTTCCCCCAATTTTCCTGGTTTTTCCCCCCAATATATTTCCCCCAATTTTCCTGGTTTCCCCCCCCCAATATATTTCCCCCAATTTTCCTGGTTTTTCCCCCCAGTATATTTCCCCTAATTTTCCTGGTTTTTCCCCCCAATATATTTCCCCTAATTTTCCAGATTATTTCCCCTAATTTTCCAGATTTTTCCCCCCAATATATTTCCAGATTATTTCCCCTAATTTTCCAGATTTTTCCCCCCAATATATTTCCCCTAATTTTCCAGATTTTTTCCCCCCAATATATTTCCCCTAATTTTCCAGATTTTTTCCCCCCAATATATTTCCCCTAATTTTCCAGATTTTTTCCCCCCAATATATTTCCCCTAATTTTCCAGATTTTTTCCCCCCAATATATTTCCCCTAATTTTCCAGATTTTTCCCCCCCAATATATTTCCCCTAATTTTCCAGATTTTTTCCCCCAATATATTTCCCCTAGTTTTCCAGGTTTTCCCCCCCCCCAATATATTTCCCCTAGTTTTCCAGGTTTCCCCCCCCCCCAATATATTTCCCCTAGTTTTCCAGGTTCCCCCCCAATATATTTCCCCTAGTTTCCCCCCCCCAATATATTTCCCCTAGTTTTCCAGGTTTCCCCCCCCCCAATGTATTTCCCCTAGTTTTCCAGGTTTTCCCCCCCCCCAATATATTTCCCCTAGTTTTCCAGGTTTTTCCCCCAGTTTTGCAGGTGTTTTTCCCATATATTATTTCCCTGAGTTTTTTTGTCAACTATTTATTTCCCCGAGTTTTCCAGGTTTGTATGAACCCTGAGATATTAATCCAGGTAATGGTTGACTTACCTTGGCATACTCCTGTGTTCCGCCCACCAGTTAGTGATTCTCTCTTCCCATTGTTCTTTCGTAAGTTTGTGCTGATCCATAACTCGTTGAGGAAGGAGCCTGTCATTGCTTAAACATCCAGATTTGTGATGTTCCGTTAAATAGTCTCCGTATTTGGCTTGGACAGCGTAAGAGGCCAAGAGAACAGACGTTTCGGGAGGGCAGTAAATTTCGTCACTTAGAATGGCATTTTTAACTTGTAAATAAAACAAGCGCTGAAAAACCAAATAAAACACATTCATAATTAGTTACCATTGTTCAAAGAACACTTTCTTACATTTCCCATGAAACCCTCATTACTAGTTATCTTTGTTATAAGAACATTTTTTCACATTTTACTTGAAACAGTGATTACTAGTTTTTTTTCGAAGAACACTTTCTTAAACTTCCCACTAAACACTGGTTACCATTATTCAAAGAACACTTTCTTAACATTTCCCACGAGACATTAATTATTAGTTATCTTTGTTTGAAGAACATTATCTTAAGTTTCCCATGAAACCCTGATTACTAGTTATCATTGTTTAAAGAACACTTTCTTAAATTTCCCATGAAACCCTGATTACTATCATTGTTTAAAGAACACTATCTTACATTTCACATGAAACACTGATTACTATCATTGTTTAAAGAACACTATCTTACATTTCACATGAAACACTGATTACTATCATTGTTTAAAGAACACTATCTTACATTTCACATGAAACACTGATTACTATCATTGTTTAAAGAACACTATCTTACATTTCACATGAAACACTGACTAATAGTTATCTTTCTTCAAAGAACACTATCTTACATTTCACATGAAACACTGACTAATAGTTATCTTTGACATTTTGTTACATTTCAAATCAAACACTGGCTACTAGCATCTTTTTTCAAAGAACACTGCCCACTTTCTTACATTTCCCAGTCAACTAGTTTTCTCTGTTCAAAGAACATTTTCTTACATTTCACATGAAACACTATTTACGAATGATAGAGGAGTAGTACCCATATAATTCCGGTTGCATTTCAGACCCCTTTTTTTGGGAAATAACCCCACATTTAACTAAATATAATACAAAAAAGGTTCAGATAATAATATAAATAACCTTCCGATAAAAACAAAACCATCAATAAAACCTTCCCACTACCTTTCACAATATCTCATCAAAACAGCGAAGCGAAGACAAAAAAACCAAAAAAAAAGAAATGTTTGAACTGTTTAACAACCAAACTATGCAAACCACCTCCCAAAAAATTCCATTATAAGGACTCATACCCCACAAAAAGAAAATTCTAGCAAAACAATGACCTATTTAGGGCGAGCTTTGTTTAACGTTAAAAGAGAGGAAGTTAGTAGTAATAGGTAACATTCAATTGCTTATAATTAATCTTTAGACTTCCACAGTTTTTAAATACTAGTGAAAACAAGACTTTGATCCCGTCCAATGCAAAGAAATCAGAAGTACATGTAATAAAACTAAAAACAAATTCACTTACGACTGTAATATCCTGAATAAGTTCTTCCGCTACATCTTCAGGGTAAAATTTGCCACGGAATTTGAACTGCAGTGGATTTTCTTTCTTGACATCTTGGTTTAATACCTTTAAATGTGAAGAAACGTTAAAACTATTTCTAATTTTAACTAGGTCTATATTTGTTAATTTTTAAGCTTACCTTCTTGTTCAACTTCAACCACGTGGAATATCCTTTACTGTCTGTATATTGGAGTCCGAAAAACCATATTTCCCTTAAACCTATCGTTTTAACAACCTAAGGAAATGGTATTAAGAAATTTGTATAAATTAAACTGAACCATTACTGATAACAAACTAAAACATAATCGCCTATCAATCACAATCACAACTCAACAGCACTTTATCTCACATAACTATCAACACTTGACAAGTTTCAAAATTCCCTGATATTGTCAGAAATGATTAGTTTGGTTTTAGAATTCCCTGATGTTTTTTCCACCCTATGCCCACATTATTCTAGTTCCAATTCAAAACTTCCTCATTTTACAGTTCAGGGTTCACACAACTTTTGGAAAACAAATTTCCCTGAGATTTCCAGGCTTTTCCCCATATACTTCCCTGAGTTTTCCATGTTTTTCCCTTATATAGAATATCTTATGGATCAAATGTTATCGAAAGAGGGGGGGGGGGTAAATAGGACTATTACATACTCAAAGGACATGTGCCTCCAAAGTGTAGTGTAACGTTAATCCTATGAAGGGGATGTTTACGGACATTTTGCTTAATTACTCGGCCCCTGTTTGTCGTAGCCGTACGTTTTTAGTATCGTTAGATGGGGGATAAATAGGACTATAACATACTCAAAGGACATCCCCGTATCTCTAACATAACCAGAGTTATGCGCCTCCAAAGTTTAGTGTAATGTTAATCCTATGGAGGGGGGTATGTTTATAAACATTTTGCTTAATTACTCTGCCCCTGTTTGACGCAAATTTCCCTGATTTCCCTGAATTTTACAAAAAATTCGAAATTTCCCTGAGGTTTTTGTCAGCTATTTATTTCCCTGATTTTTCCAGGTTTTCCCTGTTTTCCAGGTTTGTATGTGCTTAATACCTTCCCCGCTTTTGCTATGGTTTAATTCTTAAATTTAGCATGAGCGAAGCAATATCCTATTCGCTAAATTTCTCAAATTACTGTTACAAGGTCGGGAATAAGAGGAAGGGATCAGTTTATAATCTACTTCATGTCATTTAACTTAGTTTTTGCTCATATAACTTCCCAGGCATAAAAAAACGAAGACCCAGTTCCAAATAAATGAAAAATAAAAAAATTGGTCTTACTTGATCGAATAATTGTTTGCCAGTGGTATTGGGTTGGATGGCAAACTCCAACTCCGCATCCATAGTAGTAACCCGTACATTGACAGGTTTCGGCATTTTTGAATTATTGAAGTGTGCTGTTGCAATACAGAAACACTTGTAAGTAACTACATACAGTTTTAAAAACAGAAAATGAAACTGACGGAATTGGAAGGGAATTTCATGGGGAGATTTTTCAATAACAACAACTGTAATAACAACCCTGTTTGATTTAAGCAAATTACATTGGGAAAACCATACACCTACACGAAAGAACACTAAAACGAGGAACGTTTCGAGGCCGGGTTTAGAATTTCCCAAAACATTTAACACCCATAAAGTACGTGACCTATTCTCCACCGCTAAATATGCCAACACCGAAATTCACCCTTACCTCCTCCAATCTTGGCTAATTATATTTACATTATACTATTAATTGAATGTAAAAACTACTTTAAACGATAGACTAACACTTAAACAATAATTTAAACCTAACGGATGAAACTAATTCGTAAAAACACTTACAATACGAATGTAACGAAACTAAATCTAGGCGTTTCCTATAGACGTTAGGCCTTGGTTTCTATGTAAAAGCCATTGCACGAAATTCACGTAAGGCCGAAACTTCCCCGAATGGAGGGAAAATTTTTGTACAACCGAGGCTTAACTCGTGCCGATCGGCGTTGACCGAAATAGGCGTTACCGCGGTTAAATTTTACAATTTAAGTACTGATATGTTATAAAGTAGCGAGTTAATAACTTACCAAAACAGGAACAAAAACTTTCGGCGAGAAAGTATCGATGGCTTCGATTAGACCACCGGAGCTTTCGTTACGAACTTCGAGAAAGACTGATGCAAAAAATAAGGTGGCTGCCGGGGAACGTAAAAAAGAGTGCGAATCGCACTACACTACTCCGTGTGAAAGCGACTACGCGGAGGTCCCGTTCCCGTTCTCTTCGTTCCAATAGCAAAATGATGACGCGATACGCTGCTCCAGCGTGGCACCAGTGCACTCCAATTCTCCGAACGTGGAACGCGGAGCGGCGGTTTAGCGGACAAATTCGATTCAAAGACAAAGCGCGCGGCAGGATTCTTTTTCAACAAGGCGGGGAGGTCCGGAGGGATTAGAGAGGGGAAATTCAACATTTATAAAATAATACTACTCTATTTACTTTTTCCAAATAGGAACAACCGAAGCGTAAACACGCAGCACGAACACCTCTACACCCCAGTCTGCACCCATCTCCCTCCCATTCTATAGGCCTACATTTGGCCTATTTTCTTACATAGTTCAGAAGTTGACCCATGAAATACACCCATAATTACCTATTTTTTATATAGCCTATCTAAATAATCTCTGGACCTTTCCCTTATCTATTTTTGCCCTATTTTTTGAGTAATTCGGTAGTATGAAAATAGTAACCTCGACAATTTAATCCTTCGCGATAATTTTCACACTGATTACGCCGGGTATTACATTTCACTACATTTCCCGTTATTAAATCAAAGATTTCAAGATTATCTCGCAATCTATTTAACGAGAACTCTTCCATCCATAGTAAATTATTATGATGAGTTTCTATAATCGCGTAAATGAATCATGTGACTACATTCTACACTGAGCTACTAAAAAATGATTCATCATTGAGTAAAAAAAAGTGACCTCGGCAGAAAACAATTTTCGCCGCCATCGAGCTGAACCGCTCGCTAACAGCAGAAGCGCTCCGTGAATTAAAATATTGCGTAGCCTATAGCCCGTCTGTTGTAGATAGTCTAGTTCTCATCCATTCGTTGGAGCAGGCATTAATCCCAATTAAAACAAATATAACGCCCTCGGGGTGGTCTATTATCTGTAATTTTCTTTTTCTTTCTGACAACCCAAACCCGGATTCTATATTTATTTAGATAGAGTTCATCCCACTTTTATGTGCAATTGATGCCAAGATAAGCTCCCGTTATCTATATAACGTCATGGAAAACTATATGCTATAGAAGAATGGATAATACCCGCTAATACGTCACTTCCGGTGCAATACAAAATTCCACATTTATCATCCCAAAGATTAAAAGTACTAGCAGGGATAGATTTAATTTTAGAAGTAGGAATGGAGAACGGTTAGTATTTACTTCAGTCCGACTCATAGCCCAGTATAGAGCCCCTCCCTCCAACACGTAACGAAAAGTTTAAATTATCTTATTGGCTCACTTAAACTACGTTTTGATGACGTTGCTGACGGGGACGACGAAAAATACGTAATTCCTTTTTACCTCTGTCGCTATGACCCGCCTCTTCTTTCACACCCCTCCGTCCCGGTGAAGGGGTCCGGGACTTTGACGCGTGCCCAGATTACTCTGTTCTCCATTCCTACTTCTAAAATTAAATCTATCCCTGGTACTAGCTTACTTGGGACTCAAATTTTGACAACTATACCTGGTGGGTTAGCTATTTGACGTCAAAGCTTCAATGGGTAACGCTAGAATAGCTAAATCACCCTGTATATAGCTAAAAGGTAATTTTATACTCCTCTAGCGTATTTTTTTTTTTTTTTTTTGCTTATTCTAGGGAATGGGGTGTCCTTTAGCTTTGGTTCCCAATGACCTTGACATTATTACGTAAGAACTATGGCGAAATACTTATAACCATGCTCTGAATTGTAATGACGTCCAAACACAAACTGGGCGTCACTTATACTTCTGCAGTGATTCAGAACAAGTTATGTCCCTGCCTTTGCTACTGATGTCATGAGACACTTTACTCAAATCATAGTGACATGGTCGAAGTTACCTTTGACAATGTTAGGAAATATACTACAGAAACCATATTAAATGTCCCTCACCGGCCCCTATCCTATGCTTTGACAGCGCCTCACCAGGCGTCGCTTTACCTCGAATCTATGACCTATCGTCACTTCATGACAAGCTCCAGTTTGTACCCAGTGACAAACTTAGAGACCATATCTTATGAACTTATGTTAGTAAAAATACCGAACACTCATTTTGGTATGGACTTCCATGATAACGAGAAAGATCTCGACGTAAATAATGTTTTCCCAAGCGATTAAATGTAGACGTAAGTACAGGTACAATCTCTCAAAACAAAAACAATTCAGAATGAAGGAGGGAGGAGGTCTAGGCCAATTAAATGTTCACGCGTTTTGGAACGAACCCCAGAGTAAAGAGACTACTGCAAATGGCTGTCGTTTTGGGCTCGTTTACGTGTACCAGGAAAGGTAAAAATCTAAGTGCGTTGGAATGTTTGAGAAACGTTCCTCCTTTAGAACAAGTTTATCCCAGGTTAATCTTTACCACCAAAAACCTTCCAAAAGAATTTACTCCGTCCCGAGATTGGCTCACTTAGCTCTGTGAATGATAGAGATAAAAAAGGTTTTATTGCTATAATTTTCCCCATACCTTGATTTCTAGTGTGGAAAGGATCGTATTTTAAATGGTCTCCAATCTAATGATAAAACTATTTTATTATTTAAAAAAGAAATATGATAACGTCATAACTACACTCTTAAAGGGCGAGTGACAGCTAGCTTTGGAAAATAATTAAGGTCAGCATGCAATACACACTGATGTAACCACATATTTCGTAATCAATGCTTTTCTCTTTTAAAGCGGTTTAAAAATATGTTTTGGGCAATTTTTACCTTAAATTTACTTAAAAAATCAACTGCAATGAAATTGATTGGTTCCGAACTGAGCTAAAAAAATGTGTCAATTGAATTTCGCTAAAGATATTGAATGGATTGACCTTTGACCTCAAATATCTAATGATACAGGTCGAATTTGAAGAAAAGGGCTAAGATATAATGCAGATCTTAATCTGTTTAATTAAAAAGTTACCGAAATTAGTCACTGAGAAATACCTTAGGCCGGACAATACCACATTTGAGTTGATCTCAAAATAAAACAGAAGGGGATAATAGAAGAAGTATGACACTCTGTATCCTCTTAATACTTCGGTTATGTAACAAGATTCTTCCCACGCTCACCCCTTTTTTGTTTGCTCTCCTACTCATCAAACTAAGTTCAGATGGGCATCTCACCGTCACCGTGGGGTGAATTTTACAACTTTTTGGTACCCACCAATCAACCCACAAACCTAGTCTTGGCGTGGTGTGAAAAAAACCCACAAGCGCATGCGCCTTGGCAATAGTTAAGGGCTAATAGAGTAATGATGAGGGAACTATTTATCGCGTATGTGATTCGGTTTAGTAACCTTGCTCCAAATGAAAAATGATGTTGGGAAGAATCATGTTACAATTACCCCGATTTGTGCTTGTACACTTCTCTCGAAGAGAAGTATTATATACTTCTGATAAAAATTATCCCAAAAATAACAGCCAAAATACCTTTAAAACATTAGTTGAAAAATTAAGAATACAGCTGAAATTTCTACACCAGCTGAAGAGAACTTTCCTACCTACTGAAGAACACTGATAACTTTGTGTCAGTCTCCTCTGAAAAAAATTAATAAAAAATTCACGAGTATTCTTGATAAAGTTCTGATTGTAATATTAAAGAACCCAAAGATAAGAATATGAATATAAAAGACTCTTAACTTCTGATATATTTATGAGAAAAATAGGAACATTCCTTTATTTCTGAATTTCTCGCCAGAATTTTTCTTTTATCAATTAGGTAAAACTTTACAATTTTCCAACACGAAAAGTGGAAGAAAAAACATACGGGGGCCACAAAAATAAACCACACAGTTTAAGGGACAAGTAAGGAGAGAAAAATAAAAAATTATCATAAATTAACATTTTTCTTTTTATAAAGTTATAAGACACTTGGCGTTTATCAGTTACAGAAATACAATTTAATTTTTATTTTTATTTTTAGATAAATCCTTTAGAGCCAAAATGTATTATCTAAAGAAAAAAAAATATAATACGTATATAGCACATACTGACTCTTAAGAGTATATACGGGTAAATGGAATTGTCTTTTTAAAAACCCGCGAAATTCATTCATTAATTATTTAATTAATCATTAGCACAGTTCGTTCTCACATTAATTAACGAGGAGTTAAGTTTCGCTTAATTTCCCGACCTCATAAAATGGAATGTTTTAATTAAAACGCATAAATTAAAATTAACCTATTGTCGAAACGTAGGCGTATTTCGCGGTTAAACAGGGGTTGTTTATTTCTTTGTTTAAATAGTAGTTCACTTTTAAAAAATACCGCAATTACACTGATTTAAAAAAATTAAATTTAAATATGAGAAGATGTATTTATTTATGTTTGTATGGTTAAGTAATTGTTTTTGGGAAGTACTTGAAGCTATGGCTCCGATTATCGTGAAAATTTTGTGGTTCGATTTATGATTGGGAATAATAACCAACGAACATTAATAATTTGTTAATTTTTAATAATTTCTTAGAAAAAAAATTTATTTATGAATAAAGTACTTAATTAATTAAGGGTACGCGGCATTAAATCTTTTTAAAAATGGTTTAAATTGTTTTCATGGAGGGAGTGGGGGGTTTATTTTAGATGTAATGTACGTTGATAATTGCGGTGTTGGTGGAAGAAATTTTATCCAACATTTGGCGGATACGTAGCGGAGGACACTTGACAATTTAAATTATTACCCGAAAAATCCGAGTCGACTTAGCACCGAATTGGTCTTTCTTACCAATTCGTTCTTGTATTTCCAAATGGTAGTGTCTCTGGTAGTGAAAACCCTATAGTCTTTGGAACAAAGTTTTTTCAAGGGCCCGACGCAGTCTTTACGATAATGCTGCATATGAGCCACTTCCGGTTCCACGCTCCACGTGGTGCAGGTACCTAAGCAACTTAGAGGGAAATGATTGTGAAGCCAAACGGCCCGATCAGTGTTATGGAAGCATTTGACGTAGGAACCTGGCTTGGTGTAGTTACGCGAACGGTACACGTGTTGCAGCATGTGCAAATAGCGCGGAATGCCCACTTCGTGCGCCTCGTGGGCCAACTCGTTACCGTCCTGCAAATCATCCAGAAAGTAGACGTTCCGGAAGTTATAACTGGCGCGAGTATAATTGCGCACGGCCATGGCGGATTTGACGACGTTCTCCATCATGTCGCGCCAACCCTCGTGGTTCTTGGGCATGATGATTTCGTCTATGTCTAACAACGCCAAATACTCGTAACGATACAAGTTACGATACAGGCAATCATTATAGGGTATGACCTCGTTTTGACGCTTGGCGGTCAATTTGGCCTTCAAGTACAAATGCCGCAAACCGGGCATGTTGGGTTGCGCTCCGGGTAAGGTGATGGGTGTCAAATGAACCAAGTCTTCGACATCCTGATAGTAACGAAGCACTTTGGATATGTTAGGATGTATCTCCAACTCGTAAAGAAAGACCTTCTCGGCGCCCAAGATACGAAGAAGCTCCAACCACTCTACGAGTCGCACGCTAAGGTCCTCGTGAAGGAAATCGAGGCCCTTGACGCAAACGGCGAAATGACCGCGTTTCGCGATATCCGTATCACCTGGAGGAGAGGAAACTGTTTTGTAGAACGTGTGGTTATGACTGTTCCAAGAAGTGGCATCCGATGGCGGCGGCGGATACAACTGAGACACGTTACCGGCGTTAAAGGGTCGGTCCTCGATGACGCGCAAGTTTGTTGTTTGCTTATCGCACTGCTTTTCCACTAAGGACACCGACACGGGTATCCTACCGGCAGCGTCCTTCTGGGGTACCCGACACGACATGAGGAACGGTTGAAGTATGTTGTCCTTGTAGTTACCCCACTGTTTTACCCAACCGTAAGTATACGCAACTGGCGCGAAAAGTGGCGACTTTAGATTATTTCCATCCTTATCCTTTTGAGGAGTGAACCAAATTTGACAGTAAGCCGGAGGAGGCTTGACCCTATCCACCATTCCAAGGATTCGTATCTGGGCCGTTGGGCCTCCACGCCACCTATCGTCGTAATAGGCGCCGTAGAGGTAGAAAGAGGAGCCATTACGCGTCATCATCTTCTGCCAGTAGACATTGTTGAACTCGATGTCGTACAGGCTTGGGAATCTAGCGCAAGCCGTGACGGTGCTCATAGCCGCCCGTTGCTTGGTATCCATGGACCAATACTCTTTGGGTAAATTGGTCAAATTCGTCAACCTGGCAAGTAACTGGTTTTCAGCTATTTCCGGCGTTCTATCGACATGGATGTCTAGTTCGTCGTCCATCATCGGTTTTTGAGCCACCGTCCAGCGGTTTGGCGCTACTCCTTCCCCTACTGGCAGTCCATTCTGTTCCGTGACGACGGCTTTCTGCAACAGCCCTCTTTGAACGTGCACATTTAGATTCGTCACCGCCACTTGCTTATTGGTTACCTGGATGACTAAGTAACACAAGGCCGTCCAGACCAAGGCCCAATAGACAAAACGTTTGCCGTTGGCTCTGGATGGAAGTACAACGGCAACGCGTCGACAACAATTTCCAAAAATAGCCATATTGAACGTCTTGAGTGTCTCGTAGCTATTTTGATTCTGTAATGAAAGAAAAAGGCATAATATTTAAAAAATGTATAATGTCAAGTATTTTAATATTTATCAATTCATAACACGGGTGGTATAATAAATACCCAGGAGGGCTATCTGCGTCAACTAACAAAGTCCTAATTCCGGTTTTTATCACGAAATTAGGCTTAAAAAGACCTTGACTAAAGACAGCGCGCGCAAAATGGTATTAACCCTATTAAATCATCGCACGAGTTTTCCCCCTATTTTGTCACGTGACACAATTGGGTTCAAAATACCATACCATTAAAATTTCAAGTACACCCCATGTTAAATGGTGTAATAAAAAATTAACAAAAATTCTTTTGGCAAAAAAAATTTGTCTTAAAAGATGGTTCAGAACACGTGGTGAATAAATCGGTTTTTTGTACGGGGTTTTTTTGGTGGCGTGGGGGGGGGATACTGATAATGAAAGTGGGAGATAGGGATTTTATGCAAATATTTAACGTTTTCTAATAGACCCTTTCGATTCAGATCACGCGCGACTTTAATTCTCCCTTTGACCATATATTTACACTTAGGTGTTTAGACTTCGTATCCTAACTCTGAGATTTTGGATTGAAATTCACATATATCTAATTACGTATTCACGTCGGTCTAGTGCTAGTGTCTTCAAAGATAGCTGGAAGCGGCTGTCGTATTCTGACTATTAAATTAAGCGAAGTTCCGACGAATTGAATACATTAATTTTCCCGAGCTCGTTAAGATAATTATACAAGTTGCTAAATTTATCTGGTTTTCCGTAGCACTTTTTTCTTTTTTCTCGAGTATTTTAATAAAATCACCCTTTTTTGCGTTAATATGATAATAAAGATTCCTTTAAAGTTTTTTAAAATAAGTGAAAACATAATGATTAAATTCAATACTGGTTCGAGCAGCCACGAATTTGTTCATTTTGCCCATGAATCTTGCTCTCTCCGTGTACTGAATTGATTGCTTTACAAAGAGATACTCAAAAATTCGTGGAAATTTAAAATTTCAACTCAATAAATGGTTTTCAGGCTAGGAGGAATCATATCATTTACACAATTAGGTCAAGCTACTTGGAGGACAATATTGCTGACTAATTTGTCCGCCAATTGTGTAAGTGGTATGAGCCCTCCTAGCCCAAAAACGATGTATTACCAGAAGAGGATAATATAAGAAGGATGACACTCTGTATCCTCTTTATACTTTAGCTATGTAACATGATTCTTCCCAGGCTCATGGACCTTTTTGTTTGCTCTCCCGCTCATCAAACTTTACATGGGTATCGCACCGTGGGGTGAATTCTATACTGTTTGCCAGTACTAAATCCTGAGCAATCAACTTACAAACCTTGATTGTCTTGACGTGGAACAAAAATCCACAAGCGCATGCGCCTTGGTAAATAGTTAAGAGCTAATAGAGTACTGAACTATTTATCGCGTATGCGATTCGGTTTAGTCACCTTGCTCCAAATGCTCCGATGTTGGGAAGAATCATGTTACAAAAAATTACCCCGCTTTTTGGTACACTTCTCTCGAAGGGAAGTATCATACACTTCTAGTATTACCCAAGACTCCACGACCAATATAAAAAGAATATTTTGATGTTATCACACTCTAGATATCTAGATTTTCAACATGGACATAGAGCTTTTAATTCATATTGTTAACGCGTTTAAGCGAGCATCAATTACAAAGATAACACACACCTGAAATTACTCACGCTTCACATTGAGCGAGAATTAAAATTAGATTTGTCTCGTACATACCTTTTTTTTATTTTCGTTAAAAGATATTTTTATAAAAAATTTAATTTTCTTAAATAAAATAAACAAGCTCAATAATTAAAGTTATATATAAAACAAATTTAATAATTAATGAAGGTAGATATAAAGCTCATTTGTAAAATTTTATGATATAAACATTTTCGTAATAACGAGCGCAATAAAATCAAACACAAACATCTCAAGACATCAAAAACGCCACTGAATTTAAATTAAATTTCTTAGCAGTGTTCAGCCGATTAACTCTACAGTCTAAAGTATGTTTATATCCTTAGAGATTACGTGTCTGCTTATTTTATATTAGCGTTACTTCCTTCCTTGTGTATTAAATTAAATCCATTCTTTTACGTAAAACTTAGACATATCTAATTTCTTAGTAAAAGATGTAAAGAAAAACTAAAAGTAACAAGACAAATAAATGAGAAGGGAGACTTTAATAATTCGTTTCTTGTTTTCTTTAACAAATCTTAACTTGTTACTTTTATTTTTCTCCTACATTTTTTCGGCTTGTAATCGAATTTGGGGATGAAAACTAGGCTAGTAACTAGAGTTTGCTAAACCCATAAAAGTATCCATGACTTAGTACTCTAGTCGAAACAATGGAATAATAATGTTAGGCTTGTCAAGAGAGGGTGAAATATTCTACTTTTTCTTCTTCTCATTTCTTTGAAAATTCAATACAACTTTTTGGGCACGCTCGAGGGGCCAGTTACTCAGCGTTCTTGTACTAAAGGGATAATGGTTTTACCAGGGCATCTGAGTCCAGTCCATCTTTGGTAGAGATGGGCCGATACCAGTTTAAACCGATACCGATATGGTTTCGGTATCGGCCCATCTCTAATCTTTGTAACTGATTTAAACTGGACAGTTTCGGAAAACACTGAAGGAATGATGTCTAACTGGAGGAGAGAATCCGAGAGATGGGATGGAGCTATCTCTACTCCAAACGTAGCCTCTTCACGACAACGAAGTTCTCCCAGCAGCCTCAGCGTTTAAGTAAGGTCGTACCCGGTTTACAAAAACGTCCCCAATGCCCCCCGTCTCTTAAAAATAGAAGTTAATTCGTGAGAACTGGCTTCTATTTTTAAATGGCGCTACGCGGCAGCACTTAACATTCCCCTGTCAAAGGTAGAGGGCGTGCGCAAGGTACTCTGGGAGACTTTCATTCCATACGAACATTTCTATTGCATTTCACCTCTCTCCTCCATGGCCCTATAATTTCCCTGTGTCTACAGGAAGCTAGGGAAATTATCACTGTACAATCTTTCAGGGTTTGGATTTTGATAAAAAAAAACCAACTAACACCTTCTATTTAATATACTCGAGCCAATATTGGCAGAATTATAATCAACCCTCAAGGAAACAAAGTACATGATGGGGATCCACGCAGTGGAGTGATATATAATGTAGTAGCTCATAGAGTAAAAGTAGTTTGTGCATATTCAAGGTGGGATTAGGACTCTTTAGTAGGCATAATCCACGTACATCGGTTGAACAAACTCGCAGCAATTAATTGGGAACGTTTTTTCTTAAAGTGAAAATGTAGCAAAGACACCCGGCGTTGCTTGTTAGCAATCAACGTTTAATATTCCATAAAGAAGGGTATTTATATTTATGGCCACCATTTTTCAAGATGGCGGCGGTTTGGAAAAATATTTCTAATTGCGTGCCTACTAAAGAGTAACGTGGTAAAGTGGTTTGGCCTCTTTAAATATTAAAAAAATAAATTACATATTTTGCAAAATTGGATATTCAGGTGCACCTGTCTACTATAAATAAGTTTATAATAACAAGCGTTAAATTTAGCGTGCAAATTAGCGCGAAAATAATTATTTTTTCCCGCGCGGCTTCGAAATTAAGGGTAATTAGTTAAACCTTAGACAAATATAGGACTAACAATATAAAATGCGGGGGAGAGATGATAATACTCGTAATTACGCAGAAAAATAAATGAAGGACGTGCATGGAGACTCAGAATGGAAAACGGTCTGGGGAGGCTAAAAAACCGCGCGTAACGACCCCGTTAGAAAAATGAATCGTAGATTACATCATGCACTCGGATATTCAAACCCTCCCCTCCAAGAAGAGATGCCATAACATATTTTCTGGGAGGATGAATAGAAGGAGTGGAAAATCTGTATGCTGGGCAGGGGTTTACAATTTCAAGTCCTTGGTTACGAAAGGGAAAAGTGTGAAGGGAAAACCGAGCTTCCGCTGGCATCATAGTCTTGGGGCGCAATAGTGCCTGACCCCGCACACCTGTTAGGTGCAAAAAACGTCGATTTGATAAATAGACCTTTTCGAGGTAAAAAAGGGGTAGGCATCCCTCAGTATCGGTACATATAAGTGGGTCTAATAGACCATTTCGATGTAACTAAAAGCAGAAGTAAGATAAGGGACTAGAAGTAAAGTGCTCTAGCATTGGTAATAGATCCTGGTGCTTGAATCTAGTTCGGCCGTCTACCACCGCGAACGTCTCACGTTTTGGAGGGAAAATTCGGAAACCGCTACCAGAGAGCCAACAGTTGGTGTGTTATCAAGAATAATCACTTTCGCCAAGTGAAGAATTTAGTTGCCTCGATACTTCTAGTCCCTTCTGCTAAAAGGGAAAGAGACTGGGGTAAAACTTTGCCTTCTGCGCCTGCGCTGTAGTCTTTATGTATCATGAGAGTGAGCAGAGACGGTTGGCAATGTATTAACCCCCTTGCAGTTTCCGATACTGAGGGTTGCCTAGTGCCTTATTTTACATCGAAAAGTTATGTTCCGCATGACGCGATGACTCGTGAACGAAGAGAAAACGCGCCAGTTCCTTAACGCGCGTGATCCTCTCCTTCATAATACGTACTCCCTGTTATTGCATTCTTGGGAAATATCTTTTCTACTGTCTTATTTTCAAGGCATCTTTTCTTTCTTCTTCTTGAGAAAGTTTACAGGAGGGTATTATATCATTTTCCCAAAAGTCTACGTACGCGGCCAACTTTAGAGGTTCGAGTTTTCAACGACCTTGGTCGTAAAGAGATGCTTTTTATAACAGTGACGTTGTATTCTGAATTTCTGATGGCATAAACAAACGATATATAAGCTCAAGAAAGCTTAAATCAAGAAATTTATATTTTACAAGAGAGCTTTAAAGAGAGACTGAAATGATATTTTTAATATCTACTAAAAAGAAATCAAGAGTAAAACATAAGAATTTCCTGGATATTTAAACTTTTTTTGTCTTTATAAACAATGGCTAAACCACCAATTATTTTATTACGTAGTTATAAGATAACAAGAAGCGATATATAGACGAAAATTACGTATTTTCCGACTGAGGAGAGGCGAAATAGCCCGGCCCCTTTTCACCCCCCCCCCTGAAATTTTGAAAGGGGAACTAGGACTATGGCGCGCGAGTAGTTGGGCATCTTACACTTTCTCCCTAGTAAACTAGATATCGCTTCTTGAAATGAAAGTATTGGACAGGCTAAGAAATAAGGCGATGGCCCTGGACAAATATCCACTTTAAAAATTATCTGGGCTAGTTTAAGAATTAAATGCTTGGGGGCTCTATGGCCGCTTAAGTAATTAAAAGCGTTCCAAGGTTTCAAAATTTTAGGTGGCCAATGTCCAGTTTCTTAAATAAAAGTGCTTGGGCTCTACCGGGCATATTATTTTTCATCCTGCTCCCAGTGTACCTTGCGAAAGCCCAGGGCTACCCTTCGATAGGCGATAATTAAGTGCAGCCACTTAGCGCCATTGTATTTGTACGAGAACTAGCTTCTTTTTTAAGACACAGAAGGAATTATACCCTACGACCCCTAGCAAAACGTTGAGAATGCTGGGAGGACTTCGTAGCCATTCCGTAGATGGGAGTACAGACTGCAACGTTATAGTGTAAGTTCATAACATACATTCCATAAGTTTGTCACTGGTTACCGATACCTTGTGACGTAAGTGAAGCGTCATAGATTCTCGTAAAGCGACGCCTGGTGAGGTGCTGTCAAAGCCTTAGTACAGACTAAATAGGAAGATAAAGTCCTGCAAAACTAACCGAGTGTAGACATGCAATTCTCGCTTGTCGTTTTCGAACCAGCTCGAGCTGTACCTCTCTAGCATTACGAAGTATAGGTAGTGTCATACTTATGGAACATATCTTATAAACTTATGATTACTACTCCATCACTTTCTCCTTCTTATTTTTCTTCTTCACTTATTTTATAGGCTATGCCGATTAACAACAATTCTAGCCCTACACCTTTCCTTTAATTTTATACAAAAAAAATTATCCTCTCTTTAAATATGCCAAATTGATTTATGAGCAGCACACGTGGGCTTGAAAATGTGTCAGGGAAAAGAATAATGGTAAGATAAAGCTTACGACGAAGATAACTACTTAACGGAAACTGACTCATTTATATTTCGTTACTGGCCGCGGCGCTAACTGCTAGTGTGTGCCATGGGGAATAGAATGTTAAGGTCAGTTAAGGACACGATTCTTCTAACGAAAGATTCGTTCATAATGATGTAATAACATAGATAAATAAGAAGATAAGAGAAAAATAATTATTATTTTTAAATATGGCGTCACTAAAATTTGATAATAGAGGAAGAAAAGTCAGGAAAAAGTTTAAACAGACACCCGGAAACACACGAGTCTTAAGTGTAGACGTAGTTCAATAAAATTTAACAATAAATGCTAATTCTGACCACGTGATCTTTGTGTGTAAATACGAGGTTAAATCGAGGGGTCGGATATTCTTAACTAGTAGGATTGGTTAAACATTTCCTTCCTGACTTGGGTACTTTCCAGGTTAAATTTACACCAAGAACGGAACCAATTGACTCCCAATTCCAAATATCAGATTTTTAAATATCTCAGTTAAACAACCTCGAAATTTTAACCTCTCAAAAATAAATTTTTGTACCCATTCTTAAATCACGTATAAACGAAACAAATCTTGTATTTTTGTTATTTTTGAATGTTCAAAATTCCATAGGGGAATTGCATCAAAAGTACGTCAGTTTTCGGCACGACGAAGAACTGATTGGGGTTACAAAGGTTTCTCTATACACAATAATAAATTTCAAACCTCGTGAGTTTCCCTCATTGTGCCAAATATACCGAACAACCCCCAAAAGACTGCAAAACGCGACGAAAATTAAAGATTTCGAAAACTATATGGACCATTCTATTAATTATTGAAGAGAACCCAACACACTGACTGCCCTATTTGGTTATTTCCATCGTGCCTTGAGGCATCGCTAGACGGAGCTCGAGTTCACTAAACACGGAAGGCTAGCCGACTCGCACTGCCTCTAGCGGAGCTTCTTGGTGCCAGGGAAATAACCCAAAAAGATGACCTCCCCAACCCCTTTGTTTTTGATTATCTTCTAGAATTAATGGAAGAGTCTATTACAAAATTATCCACACGAAATTGAAACCTCAAAATCCATCAATGTTCGGGTTCGACCCTTAGGGTTGAGTTCAAAAAAGGTCAAAGGATCACAGTGGGGTTAAAATTGTTTAGTTCTTCCCCGAACAAAATGTGTCAAGACACGAATAAACATGTATGATAAATATTACAAGATTGAAGATTTTACGCATTGAATTTCAAGTACCATATAATTTTGCGGTTGTAATCTTTACTGTTTAACTGATATTAAAGTAGTAGAAGGCAATTAATTAGTTTTAAAAGGGGCAAAATCTTATCGTGAAAATGATACTCCTACGTCCTCGACTTTTCAAGATTTGAAAAGACAGCGAAAGCACGATATCATTATTTACAATTTTTTCGCAAGACCACATTCGGGTGTTTTTAATGAATGAATGAATGAATGAGTATTTATTCACACTCAAAAGATTCAGGGAGGGACCTATGAAATAGACTCTCAGAAACTATAATGATATTGTACAAGTGGAGAATTATACAAATCAACAGATACAGGGTGTTTCTGAAAGGTTAATAAAAGGTGTTAATAATTATGGGCAGTGTTCTTCGAAGTATTTTATGTTTTATGACATTTTGATGTCCGGGCCAAAGGTTTTGAGTTATCGTTTAATTAATAAACTGAAAAACAAGCCATACACGCACTCTCTCAAAAGTAATTAATGTAATGATAAAATGTTTTGGGGGAATGGAATTGTGCCCGAAAACCCGAGATAAGTAAATTTTTGAAATTGATTACCAGTAAAATAAGTTATTTCAACGGAAAAGGGTAATGGAACGTTGTTTTTTCTTAAGCATGCCTTTAAGTTTCAATTAGAAAGAAAAATTAATATCTGATCCTTCAGTCAAGTGATAACCTCAGTCTTATCGATACTTTTTAGGTCTTGATTCTAACCAAGACATTTTTGATTATTTAATTGAGGGGTTATCCGTAAAAACCTCCAAACATAACTTGAAAACGGTGTCCGTTGTGGCAAAATGGAGATAGAAGTTACAAAATTTTAGACTCGAAATCGTATAAAGAACATCCCCCTTAATTTATGCCAGACCTTTCATAAACACCATATATACAAAAATGAAATAAAAATAAGACTCCATTCACTAAACGTTAAACGTAATAAAACAGTACTCGAAGGCGAGGCAAAGCCAGCATCTAGGCTAATTCATTCCCTATGACGCCTGTAAAAGTGTTTGCACTGCCTTGCACACCTGCTTAGGGTGAAGTCGACATCCAGGGTAATCGGGGACATTACGTGTAATATTTAAATAGCTGAGGTGTACAGTACCTAGTTTAGGTGCTATCAAGAAGTGATATCTAGTTTATTAGGGAGAAGGTATAAATTCGCCACATTTCCAGCTTTATCTCCAGTTAAGTCCAAACGTAGGTCCGGAGTTATTCCCCGCCTCTAAATTACAACCAGTTTGGTTCTTGAAAACTCACGTCAGCGCGACGCGAATGACGAAAATTACGTATTTTCCGACTGAGGAGAGGCGAAATAGACTGGCCATCCTTTTACGTCCCCCCTTGTATTTTGAAAGGGGGACTGGGACTATGGCGCGCGAATACTTAGGCATCATAAACCTTCTCCCTAATAAACTAGATATCACTTCTTGGTGCTATTAACAGCACACAACTAATAAGAAATTGAGGAAACACTGGACTTCGAAGAAAAATAGGCCAATTGTTTTAGTTTCTGGCAGTCTAGCACACTTAAGATATACTCAAAACGTTTTGACTCTGAACGCCACAATTTGGAAACAGTTTGGTAATTTACAACGGTAATTAGAGATAAATTACAACTGTAAAATAATTGTATGATGTAATAAATCGGTAATTTAAGGCGGTGTTTAATAAATTACCGGTCACCTATGGACGGTAAATTAACCACACCATAAGTTAATAAGTAATATGTTCCATAAGTATGACACTACCTATACTTCGCAATGCCAGAGACTTACAGCACGAGCTAGTTCGAGAACGACGCGCGAATCGACTACACGCAGTTTCGCAGTCCACCTTCTCCTATTTAGTCTGTAATAAGCCTTTGACAGCGCCTCACCAGGCGTCGCTTTACCTCGAATCTATGACCTACGTCACTTCATGACAAGCTCCAGTTTGTAACCAGTGACAAACTTATGGAACATATCTTATGAACTTATGCCCACACACATCTCTGGTTAAAATAATGTCCGTGAGATTTAAATTATTTAACTACGTCATTTTTTCGTTCATGATTCCTGTGTCTTAAGTGTGAAAAAAAAAAATTAAAACGGGAAATCCAAATTGAAATTAAAAGAACTGAAGTTAAATTTTCCTAACAACATCCTTGGGTTGGTTATAGAGTGTTTGGAGAAAAGAAATAATAAAAAAACGTTAAGATCATTCGACCTCCAAGTTTAAAGTCTCGCAGCGTGCAATTTACCCGTGACGTCAAGGATTATTCGAGGAATTAAAAATAAAAATTATTTTTGCTTAAAGCTTAAACAAAAGGATGAGTCTATATTATTTAAATGAAGAAAATGCTAATGAGAGTCGTGCTTAAACGCGCGAAATACTAAACCCAACACGAGGCGCAGCGAGAGTGAAACGAATCCGGAAAATTAACCGCGAAAAAGAATGAATATTACACGCTTTGCATTATTAAATGAAATGAAAAAAAAAATACTTTTTCCCGCCTTTGGTTTTTGATGGACCAAGGCGGTGCCGCCACCCAGTGGGGAAAATGTGAACTATTATGGGTGGGGAGGGTAAAAACTAGAGCGCGCGCTAAATACGAACGGGTTGAAAGAGAAGCCTGTTTATTATTTGGATTTTTTTGACAAGTGACTAAGATTTTCAAGTCTGCGTTTGTTTGTAGATAACCCCTTGACCTACGACACTGAAACTAATTTTAAAGGAAAGTTTCACGGTTCTACACATTATACCTTAAAACATAAAAGGGAAAATATTAAAAAATAAATTATCTCTCTTATTACAAAATAATTAGTATTTAATTGCTACTACTGCCTCGCCATGTTTAGAGTCGTCTGCTAGCTAGAACCCCTTGGTTGAACCAATCCCTTGCGGATTTTAAGACCAAATAAATGCTAATTATTTTGTAGTAAGAGATCATTTACTTATTTTTTAATATTTTCCCTTTTATTTTTAGTAAAAAATTATCGTTATTTTAAAAAGTAAAGTGTTGTGTTGCCTGAACCTTTCCTTTAAGTGGGTAGAAACTCACAATGAAAGCTTTTTAATCAACGGACATTTTGGAAAATGGCGGCCTGATAAGTTACTAAACATTCTGACGTAAGGCCGTGAATATTTAAATTATACACATCTTCGTTTAAACAGTTTAAATAACGCCAAGTAAGACGTTCTACTAAGGAATATTTATATAAATTGCATTATAAATTCTTTCAGTCATCATATTTTTATCTAAAATATAGGCTAGTACTTTCTACTTAACGATGCATGATTAACAAATATACTTAGATTTAGGTGATTCCGAGGCCCAAGTGAGCAAATTTTTAACTTTGGTAAATCAAAATTGATACGGATTTCACTTAGGTAACTTAATTCATTTCTTTATCAAAATTTTAAATTTAAAAGACAATTATTGCTGGTGTAAAGAAGAATTGTTTCTCATACCCTTAACGGTGTTAAAAATATTCCACCGAGTCTAAAAGTCTCCTGTCAATTTCAAATTTCTCTAATTATATTTCAAATTCTCAGAATTTTCTTAAAAAACCCGACTCTTTCATTAACAGCTACACGCACTTATAAAATATCGACGTCTTAAGTTACCTTAATTTCTCGAGTATTACAAAAAGAAAACTTCCATAAAAAGAAAAGGAACTTAAGATTGCCTCGTGGAGAACAATCATACACTGACTAACGTTATTTGAAACAATTCATAAACTATATCTTATCTCGTTACAATTTAGCAAAATCCACCTTAAACTCAGGACCAAAATCTACTATAATTTGAATCCTACACTTCGTTTAAACAGGATAGTTCATATATAAACATAAAAAACAGAACTATTTATGACGAAATAACCAATTTAATTAACGCAATAACCCTTTTAAAAATCTAAAAATAAACCTCCGCCGCAAACGTTGCAATAAAACTCACCCAAATTGCAGCCATAACCACCACACGTCACAAACAATACCGTATCTAACTTTAATTTAATCTCAAAGCTGCTCTTAACAATACCTTTGGCAATAATCAGTGTACAATACACCAAACTATAACCCTAAGATAAGGTACGATAAAATAAAACTCGATAAGATAATAGCTAGAGAAAAAAATATGATGGAAAAAAACTTACTTATAAACTCAGTGTCAAATAAAATTATCCTTTTTTTAAAACTTCTTGGAGAACCAAAGTCGATATGGGAAACATATTCCGTAAATAGACCGACATGATGTTGTTACGGTAACGTTACAAAAAACATTAACTTTCTTAGCAAATAAGCGAGCGAGAGAGAGAGATGAGATGAGAGAGTTTAATCAAGAGGATTATATCGAAGCTCCCATCTTCCTGAGAATCAAAAGCTGACTGGCTGGTGGTTGTGTGGTGGTAACTTAGACCTGGCTGGAGTTAGCTAAGCTTCTCTCACGGCTGACTCGCTGAGGGCCTGAGGCTGATCTTTCTCAGCTTCGCCATAAAATAAATGTCTCACCGTAGTAGGTAGCGCCACTAACGGAGGACGGTTTCACCGTCTCTATATTCCAGAACTAACTTAAGTAAGAAGAATTGATAACATCCGCTTGTCATCGAATCGAGCGCCTCGATACTCTGTCTTCAATCCTTTCCTTTTTCTCTCCCTTACCTTATGAAAAGTAACTGCGTTACCTTTAACGTATTTTAAATACAGGGTGTTTCTGATGCGATTTTTAGTCGAAAATGTATTTTTTTAAATCATTTTGATGTTTAAAATTATATCACGAGCCTCAAAGTAGTAAATACTTTATGACTTCACTCACAAAAGAAGGGTTAATTTCTCTGCATGTAATTTACGAAATGGTCTATTATGACTAAAAGTTTCAAATGTTTTTGTTTCTAGCTATTTTAAAGGCCGACTACCAGTGAAAAGAGTTCGAGAGAACTGAAAACCGAGCATCGAGACTAACAAATGGTGCACCCTGCCGATTTTAGAATCCCCGCTAGGGTAAACGTTGGAAGGGTTATAGCTAACTGAAGATACATAATACCAAGAAGCGATATCTAGTTTATTAGGGAGGAGGTATAAGATGCCTAAGTATTCGCGCGCCATAATCCCAGTCCCCATTTCAAAATACAAGGGGGGCCGTAAAAGGAGGCCGGGCTATTTCGCCTCTCCTCAGTCGGAAAATACGTAATTTTCGTCATTCGTGTCGCGCTGATGTGAGTTTTCAAGAACCAATGAGATGCTGGTTGTAATTTAGAGGCGGGGATTAACTCCGGAGCTACGTTTGGACTGGAGATAAAGCTAGAAATGTGACGAATTTATACCTAAGACCATTAAACACAGATGGACTAGAATGATAAGCTAAAACCCCTATCTTCAAACTTCAGCGCCTATCGTCGCCCCTAGCGGGAGACTCCCGAAACTTTTCGATGTGACCTTTATTATATCGTCTGCTCTGTAGAATTTTCATGATTGTACGGTCTAGGCACGGTTAGGTTTTCCCTCCCCGCTTTTTCGCCTTTTATTTTCATTTTCTTATAAGTAATTTAAAGGATTAATTTGGGTATTTAAGATGCCAAGCAAAAGGTGCGTATTCGGAGTTTGTAAAAAATGATAAACGTTATTCTGATATGAAAGGCATTACTTTCTACACAATACCAAACCCCAAATATCAACTTTCTAAAAGTGAACTATGGGTTAAGGCTTGTATAGTAATTCTTATACCTATTTAAATACGAAATATAATTGAAAGTTACTTACATTCAACTAAACATTTTCTCTAACTTAGGTTGTGTTCTAACCTAACATAGACTTTCGAGCTTTAACGGGCCTAATGTCGTCTGCTAATTCACGTGCCTGTTTGCTTGATTCGAAATAGTTTCAATATTGGTCGCGGCGTGGCGCTAGCAAGGCGCTAGAGGGACGCTAGAGAGACGCTTCCCACAAGGAACCACCCGCCCTATCTCCATTCCAGTCCATCTGTGTTTAATGGTCTTAGTTTATACCTTCTCCCTTGCTCTCCATTGTTAGCCTTGATGCTCGGTTTCAGTTTGCTCGACCGTTTTCGCTGGAAGTCGGCCTTTAAAATAGCTAGAAACAACTAAAAACCATTTGGCGGTCATATTTTTTTGGGAAAAACTAGCCTATATTATAACGAAACTATTAATCACAATATACGTTATTTTCAGGATAACAATTATTTCAAGCAAATTAATGATTAGGAACATAAACGACCAGAGAGACGAAAAAAATAACCCGCCCATCCATCTGGGAAATGGGATAACTTAAATACGAAAATAAAGATAATTTATGAACTTTTTGTGTAAAGTGGTACTAATAAATTAAGTGATGATGGGTAACTTAAAAGACTACTAATAATTACTTAATGTTTTTCAGCGAAATTCCAAGTGAAACTACATTAGGGGCATGAGTTTATTCAAATTTGCACATGAATAAGTGACCTCAGTGCTGTTTGGGATAATACAAAATTCCCCTATAATCTGCTAAACTGTTTTCAGGCTAAAATTAAATATTCCAATAGATTGATGCCATATTTTAAAGGAGTCTACTTAGTTCGTTCATTAATTGGCTTATTAAGCCACGTGGGCGTGACTACGTCATACACAAGAAATACACTGTCAGTGTACCTTGCGCACGCTAATACCTTATGATAGGCGATTGTTAAATGCTGCCGCGTAGCGCCACTGTTTTTGTATGAAAATTAGCTTCTATTTCTAAGACACAGAGTGTATCGTTTACGTTTCCGTATCGTACGACCCCTACCTAAACGCTGAAAATGCTGGGAGGACTTCGGTGCCGTTCCGTAGGTGGGGATACAGAGGTACTGTTATATGTATGGGATTACCACCAGGGATAGATTTAATTTTAGAAGTCCCGGATCCCTTCCACGGGACGGAGTGGTATGAAAGAAGAGGCGGGTCATAGCGACAGAGGTAAAAAGGAATTAAGTATTTTTCGCCGTCCCCATCAGCAACGTCATGAAAACGTAGTTTAAGTGAGCCAATAAGATAATTTAAACTTTTCGTTAGGTGTTGGAGGGAGGGCTCTATACTGGGCTATGAGTCGGACTGAATTAAGTACTAACCGTTCTCCATTCCTACTTCTAAAATTAAATCTATCCCTGTTACCACAACTCAATCAAGCCTAATCGATGGTCAAGTTAAGCAAAAGATACCACTTTTTAAAGAACATACCGGTAGCTAGATATTATTACTGACGATTTGGTCAAACAATTTCATACAATCACACTCCCTGACGTTTTAAAACCCTCTCAATATTCAAGGGTGGAATTAACTGAACGCGTAGCACTGACAATTAATTAATTAATCTTAAAAAACCGGTAGTTCATTTAAATTTATAAAATTTTCTAGGTTTATTACTTCCTTTTTGTTTAATAATTTAATTCTCACAAGAAATTGTGATTTTTCTCTTTGATTAAAAATTATTAAACAGCGTAAAAAACAAGTTAAAAACAATTAAAGTAAACCAAATTCGTGATTTTTCGGTGAATTAACACGTAATTGTTTTTAAAAGAATTGAGAACTACACCATAGGTTGCAACAAGAAATACAAAAAGAAAAATAATAAAAACAAGATGGTCTAGCCCATAATTAAGCCACATCTAAACGTACTCTCGCTATCCCTACTAGTCTACTACAATAAATATACTTCTGGTGAAATATCCCCTAATATACTGGTCAGGGGGATAATTTTTCAATGGCTGCTTGGCAACGTTAATCACAAATAGACAACGCCCGTTACTAATTTAATTACTAATACTACTCAATACCACTACTACCAGGAGCAAGGGCCAAGAATAGTAAGAGGACTAGGCAGTCCCAAGCTTCTACGCGCAAACGATTTCGTCTTTCTAAAAGAACATCCTTCCCGTATTTGGGGGGTTAAAATAGGGGAGAAAACGGAATTGGGGTCAAGCATTTCCGGCTACGGCCAACTTTGCGCGATCTCGTTTGGCCGTATTTCGGAGTATTGCCCTTTAAAAATGGCGGTTTTCCGAATTTATCTTGTTGAAACCCAAACCTTACCTTAGGCGAAGAATAGTTAAACGGTACGGCAAAGGATAAAGTTAAGTATTTTAATTTTTCAAGATGATTAAAAATAAGCTCTACGCTTCACCTAACTGTAATAGTTTTAGTCGCTACTTTCATAAACCGTACATAAAAACCAAGCCTTTGCTATGCAAACTAGGCCTTGCCACACTCACGCATGCGCTGAATTTGGAATTATATTTTCCGGATTTTTGAGCCACGTGATTTGACCCCAAAGAGTGACGAAGTTCCGGTTTCCAATAAATTGAGCCGATAGATCGCGCTACTAGTGGCCGTTTTTTCTGTTGGACGCCTTTTCGCGACCCTGACTAGTCCTCTTACTATTCTTGGCCCATGCCAGGAGTAAGATGAGACTAGAAGTAAAGAGCTCTAGCATTGGTAGGCGATCCTGGCACTCGTGAACAAATTTGAGGATTTTATGCCGCTTCCATCGCGCCTACACTAGAGAGAAAAAATTGGTCGAGTTCCAAAACATTTCCTACCCCCTTCCCCTCAACCTAAAGCCGCGGAACACGGACGCGGGTGCTTGAATCTAGTTCGGCCGTCTACCGCCACTAGCGTCTCACGTTTTGTAGGTAAAATTCAGAAACCGCTACCAGAGGGCCAACCGTTGGTGTGTTATCAATAATATACACTTTCGCCAAGTGAAGAATTTGGTTAGCTCAGTACTTCTGGTCTCATCTTACTTCTGCTAATACTACTCAATACCACTACTACTCAGGTAAAACTATTTAGTCCCATCGACACCTTGTACCTCAGTAGAAACCAAAAGATCTATGGGAAAAATTAAAGTGGTTTTACGAAGAACTATTTAAAAATAACGAACGAAACATCTTCTACATCATCATCATCTTCTTCTTCTACACACCAGGTCAAACTAATAGCCCGTCGTATATACGATGTGGCTAAAAACACGAGGTCCATCCCAGTACGTAAAGAAAAACAAGTAAAAACTTTCATTTTCAGAAAAGATAACAAAAGCAAAACTAGCTTGAGTGGAAAAATCCATCGTGCGTGTATAATAAGGGGTATGTATATCTTTGGATTCGGCGCCATGTAGGGTTCCATTTTTATTTTTCCCACGTTGAATGTGTAATGGAAGTTAAAGGCAGGCTCTTTGTATTTTTCAAGGTAAGTTAAATTTGTTGATTTTATCTTCGGGTTAAGTAATGTTTTCGAGGTGAAAGAATGCAACGAGACCTCTAACATAAAGTTACGTAACTGTGGTGTTAAAGTCTATAGACCCCAGAAACGGAGTTTATACAAATATATAAAGGGTTGAGGAAACTGTTTTTGTGGACTGCGTGAAATTAAATGATGTCCATTATTGATTTAGTCTTAATCGAAATTAATTTGAATATTCATTTAATTTTTTTTTATTGGCTAAGGAACAGTAATACTATATAGTTTGTATCAATTCTTCACGTATTTTGTATGTCATATGATTTTAATTTAAATTAATCCAATCATTTACTAAGGCATATCATTTTAAATTATATTAATCCAATCATTTACTAAGGCATATGATTTTAAATTATATTAATCCAATCATTTACTAAGGCATATGATTTTAAATTATATTAATCCAATCATTTACAAAATCATATGATTTCAAATTATATTAATCCAACCATTTACAAAATCATATGATTTCAAATTATATTAATCTAATCATTCACTAAATCATACGATTTTAAATTATATTAATCTAATCATTCACTAAATCATACGATTTTAAATTGATATAATCTAATCATTCACTAAATCATACGATTTTAAATTGATATAATCTAATCATTCACTAAATCATACGATTTTAAATTGATATAATCTAATCATTCACTAAATCATACGATTTTAAATTGATATAATCTAATCATTCACAAAGTCATACGATTTTAAATTGATATAATCTAATCATTCACAAAGTCATACGATTTTAAATTGATATAATCTAATCATTCACAAAGTCATACGATTTTAAATTGATATAATCTAATCATTCACAAAGTCATACGATTTTAAATTGATATAATGTAATCATTCACAAAGTTATACGATTTTAAATTGATATAATCTAATCATTCACAAAGTCATATGATTTTAAATTATATTAATATAATTATTCACAAATTCATATGATTTTAAATTATATTAATATAATTATTCACAAATTCATATGATTTTAAATTATATTAATATAATTATTCACAAATTCATATGATTTTAAATTATATTAATATAATTATTCACAAATTCATATGATTTTAAATTATATTAATATAATTATTCACAAATTCATATGATTTTAAATTATATTAATCTAATTATTCACAAATTCATATGATTTTAAATTATATTAATCTAATTATTCACAAATTCATATGATTTTAAATTATATTAATATAATTATTCACAAATTCATATGATTTTAAATTATATTAATCTAATTATTCACAAATTCATATGATTTTAAATTATATTAATATAATTATTCACAAATTCATATGATTTTAAATTATATTAATCTAATTATTCACAAATTCATATGATTTTAAATTATATTAATCTAATTATTCACAAATTCATATGATTTTAAATTATATTAATCTAATCATTCACAAATTCATATGATTTTAAATTATATTAATCTAATCATTCACAAAGTCATATGATTTTAAATTGATCTAATCATTTTCGAATTGATTAATATTTTAATGGAATAATTTAATAGGTTTACGTACCGACTAATATTTTAATGGAATAATTTACAAAGTTTTTAAATCGACTGATATTTTAATCGAATAGTTTACTAGGATTTTTAATCTATTAATGGAATTCTGTTTGGATTATTAAATTTTTTTTCGATTAATCGAGGAATTTTCTCAATCTTAGATGGTATTAAAAAAACTAGTTTTTCTAAGAGCACTAAGGTCCCTTCTATGACTGGACATAATCTAGGCTATAATCCCCAACAAAACTACAATAATGACCTCGAAATCTTACATCATTTAAGGGTTTTATTTCATTTTTGTGTTTGTAAAAATAAATAGGTTGCTTCCACAAACATTAACTTCAGAAAAACCTTGATCTAAAAATACTTTCAATTATAGCATTTCATATTCCCTTTACAAACAGACAGGATTTAAAAAAGAAGTAAAAGGATATAAAATACGACCGGAAACAGCGGGAGAATCTTCCGATAATACCGGGGTTAAGATCCCAGGAAGAAAAATACGTAAAAATATACTAAGTATTGTTAAACAATACCGAGAAAGTATCATAGCTAAGCCTAATCATTCTAAAAACTATGCATCTTCCACGAATGTTCTCTACACTACAGTTTCATTCTAAGGTAATGATTTTTTAATGGCATAAAAGAAACATTTGGGATAACTATGGCAATAGAGTAAACTCCTACTGATAAACGTGGGATGAGAAATTCAATTTACGATAAGACATTTTCACATGGGGTTAAAGAGAGAGAGAGAGAGAAAAAAAAACTCAAGAAAAATATTATTACAACCCCAAAAAATTTGAGAAAACAGAGAAGGATTTGGGGTCAGTTTGTCAAAATATTTTCGTCACAAAATATATAAATATGTTTTGCAATTTTTAACCAGCTCTTGAAAGATAATTAAATTATAATAATAATAATACTAATACTAATAATTAAAAATTAAATACGAACGTTTTTACGAAACTTTGATAACGTATAATGTAATGGATAGTTATTATTCGTTCAAATTCAGTCAAATATGCTCAAAGATTTCGTTGTATAAACTTGGAATATCATACTGTACTGTACATACAATTAAATTAAATTAAGAAATTTATATAATCTTTGAGTGATTTTCAAGCAACCAAAAATTTGTTGTTTTATGAATGTAACTTCTCGTTATAGATACCTTTCAGTTGGATGAATACTACGTCAGACCCTCCTAAGTCTTGCCTCGGTTCTGGCAGCCATATTGGTGGGTTTCAGGCAGCTTTCCTCCTGCATTCAACCCATCAATATGGTTATGTAATTTATCTCACAAATCATAGCTCCTCCCCCAACTGAAAGCTCTCTATACTTCTAAAAAGTACTAACAGGACATATTTAAATGTTATACTCACAATATTAATTTAAATACAGTGATTTTATTCGAAGTTAGCAACTAACTAATTGGAAAATAACGGAGCCTATACTGAAAATGGTACATTAACGACGTTCCTTCGTAATGTTGGCTTAGTAAAACCAGTAACTTTCAACAGCGGATATAATAACTGTTCATTTACCTCGCGTTCTATAGATATTTTGGAATATCGGTATATATCAGCGTTCATTTCATCGATTTAGTCCATTTGTTCCGATGGTAGAAGTTCTACAGTAGACGTAAGTGAAATCGTTCCCGTTCGAATGTAAAATAATAACTATTTTCTCAAAAACGAGGTCTCTCTCTATACCAATAAAATCGCAGCTGGTAGGCAAAATAATATTTCAACACTACGTGGTAGGAGTTAAAAAGTAGACGTAAGTATTATTGAACTTGAGGAAAATATCGGTATTTCCAGTGACAAATTTAATCTAGAACATATGTTATGATGAAACTCGTTGACGTAATGCCGGGATAAGTTTTACGGAATTTAAAGGCGTTTGTAAAGAAATTAAAATGAGCAGCTTCAATTGAATAATATCAGAAGGGAATAAGTGAGAAGGGAGACATTAGAGCCTGCTATGGTAACGGGAGTCCGACCAACCTCAAGAAAACCGCGAAAACTTTGCGCAAGTACACAGCTTTTAACCAATTTACAGCAAATATAGTTCTTTTCTCCGCGGTGTCAGGCGGCCTATTTTTCTGCTAGATTTTCATTCTCCAAAGGCTTAGGGCTGTCCATGTTTCGTTCTTGTGTAATTATAACCTCAAGTATGTATTTTATTGAAACAAATTTTTATATTCTAATATTAATTCAGAATAATTAGTTTTCATCTATTTAATACTTTCAAATTATCTGATTTTGGTATGTTCTCAATTCCCGTGCATCTAAATTAATTGCACAGCTTGATTTCGTTTATCAACATTAAATTCGGCCATTTTTATCTCCTTCAATGTAAAGTTGTAAACAAAACTACTTTTTATACGTCAAGCGAGACGTCACCTTCTTATCTGACGTCACAGCTAAGACAGAAGTTTGATAGCCAATCAGTGAAGGGTAGTTGATTTGAGGTTGGTAAGACTGTTGTTACGAGTGTAAAGCATTATGGAGATATAAAGTGTGTCCCTTCTCTCTTATTCCCCTCTGATAATATTATAAGCTTTTGTCTATGAAGGTATGTCCACACTAAGCCCGTGGCTTATTTACAGGTATAATCAGAAGTTCGACTTATGGTATTATGCCCCTATACCACAGTAAATCGACAGCGCCCTATGCTGTTACCGTTAACCTTAGCAAGTTTTGATGGAAAGGAGAAATCGAATAACACCACGGAAGAAAAATCATTTAAAGGCCGACTTCCAGCAGTGAAAAGGGTTCCACCAAGGAAGATGGAGATAGGGACGTTTCGTGTAACGCTATAACTCCGGTCGCCCAAAAATCCCGTTTTCGACGCGGATGTGCATGTGCGCACGCGCCGCACTTTTCTCGCGCATCGTGCTGAGGATAGGCCGTCTGGCGATCACGTAGGGAAATGACGTCTTGCGCTTCGATCCTGCGCCGAATATAAGTCATGTGACCTGCTACATTTCGTGAAGAGAGATTCCTATTCTGACCAAACTTCCCTATCTCCATCTTCCTTGTTTCTAGCGAAATGAAAACCGAGCATCGAGACTAACAATGGAGCGACAGTACCGATTTTCGAATACAGAGTGGGGAAAAAGCAGTGAGTACGTATGAGGAGGAGAATCAGAGAGACAAAATTCTCCGTCAGCTCCTCGTCCTTTCAAAATCGGTATCATAGTTCCGCATATGCGCAATTGGCGCCACAGAGAGGAAAAAAATAAATCAGATATAACGGATCACGTGAGGTCTGGCTCCAGGGCTGTGCGCCGAGGTAGGTGCGCGTGAGAGAGAGATCGGGATGTGCCGTTATAGTTACATTACCCCTTCTATCTTTGACTCTCCTTCTCATACGTACTCAACTCACTGTAAAGGCTCGTTTTCATAGAAGCTAGAAAATTCGAAAACGCTCACGCTTCGCGAGTTTGAATACGCGAGGGAACGTATTTTTTTCGAACGTTTTCGCTTTCGCTCGAAATTTTCACGCAACTCGCGCCTATGAAAACGAGCCCTAAAAGCTGGAAGGGTTCTAGCCAACTGAAAGCCGAGCAGTGGTTTTCTAGCGAACTGAAGATACACAATAGAGAATTTCCTTCACAGGAAAGCTAAAATTCGTTACTAATTATTATTATTGGAATCGAAACTAAAAATAATTTTACGCATGATTCCTAATTTTTCACTGTCCCTTTCTTATCTTTAAAATTCATCATAAATTTAAATGTTAGTTACTAAATCTTCGGCATATCTAATGAGAGAAGAGAGAGAGAGAGTGTACAGTATAATGAAGTTTTTTTAATTTTTAATGATCGGAATTCGCAAGGTCGAAACGTTCCAATAAAATGTCGTTACCACCACCTCCACTTAATTTAAAAATACTGTATAATTTTTCTTTCTACATAGAATTTAATCTATAAAATATTTTCAACCCCATTTCCTAAGAAAAAACGGCAGCTTTTACGCATTCGATCTTGGTATGCTGTCCAAGACTAAGAGCATTATTATGCTAACAAAGTTTCCTCCTTTAATTTATTCATAATCAAATTTTATGTAAAAGTTATATACTGTAGAAGCTATAACCTCCTTAATTCCATCATTTCGCCGAAGGTCTAATGTATTGTAGATAGAATTATGAATTAATTCACTAATATCACGAATATTGTATTTTCGGTCTATTCAAAAATTTGCTATTTACAAATTTAGTGATTTGTTTTCATGGAATTTTAAGGGCTAGGCTTATTTAAAAAAATTGTAATTTTTTCTCCTGAAATTTTAAGACCTATTTAAAAATTTAATGATTTTTTTCCTGGAATTTTACGGCATATTGAAAAGTTTCATGAACGTTTCCCTGAAATTTTAAGGACTATTTAAAAATTTATTATTTTACCCCTGGACTTTTAATGCCTATTTAAAAATTTCATGCACTTTCCCTGGAATTTAAGGCCTAATTTAAAAATGTCATGCACTTTCCCTGGAATTTAAGGCCTAATTTAAAAATGTCATGCACTTTCCCTGGAATTTAAGGCCTAATTTAAAAATGTCATACACTTTCCCTGGAATTTAAGGCCTAATTTAAAAATGTCATGCACTTTCCCTGGAATTTAAGGCCTAATTTAAAAATGTCATGCACTTTCCCTGGAATTTAAGGCCTAATTTAAAAATGTCATGCACTTTCCCTGGAATTTAAGGCCTAATATAAAAATGTCATGCACTTTCCCTGGAATGTAAGGCCTAATTTAAAAATGAATTGAGTTTTCCCTGGAATTTAAGGCCTAATTTAAAAATGAATTGAGTTTTCCCTGGAATTTAAGGCCTAATTTAAAAATGAATTGAGTTTTCCCTGGAATTTAAGGCCTAATTTAAAAATTGAGTTTTCCCTGGAATTTAAGGCCTAATTTAAAAATTGAGTTTTCCCTGGAATTTAAGGCCTAATTTAAAAATGAATTAAATTTTCCCTGGAATGTAAGGCCTAATTTAAAAATGAATTAAATTTTCCCTGGAATGTAAGGCCTAATTTAAAAATGAATTGAGTTTTCCCTGGAATTTAAGGCCTAATTTAAAAATTAATTGAGTTTTCCCTGGAATTTAAGGCCTAATTTAAAAATCAATTGAGTTTTCCCTGGAATTTAAGGCCTAATTTAAAAATTGAGTTTTCCCTGGAATTTAAGGCCTAATTTAAAAATGAATTAAATTTTCCCTGGAATGTAAGGCCTAATTTAAAAATGAATTGAGTTTTCCCTGGAATTTAAGGCCTAATTTAAAAATTAATTGAGTTTTCCCTGGAATTTAAGGCCTAATTTAAAAATTAATTGAGTTTTCCCTGGAATTTAAGGCCTAATTTAAAAATTAATTGAGTTTTCCCTGGAATTTAAGGCCTAATTTAAAAATTAATTGAGTTTTCCCTGGAATTTAAGGCCTAATTTAAAAATTAATTGAGTTTTCCCTGGAATTTAAGGCCTAATTTAAAAATTAATTGAGTTTTCCCTGGAATTTAAGGCCTAATTTAAAAATTAAATGAATTTCCCTGGAATTTATGGCCTAATTTAAAAATTAAATGAATTTCCCCTGGAATTTAAGGCCTAATTTAAAAATTAAATGAATTTCCCTGGAATTTAAGGCCTAATTTAAAAATGTAATGAATTTCCCCTGGAATTTAAGGTCTTATTTAAAAATGTAATGAATTTCCCCTGGAATTTAAGGTCTTATTTAAAAATGTAATGAATTACATTCCCTGGAATGTAAGGCCTAATTTAAAAATTAAATGAATTTAGCGTGGAATTTAAAACTTAAATTTTTTTCGGCATTTGCAAGGCCTGGTTAAACATTTTCCCTATCCATTCCAAAATTTCCAAAAGTTCACTTTAATATTTCTAAATTTTCCCCTTCAATTATTACGTTCTGTACCGTAAAATTCCCTAATTTCTCTATAGTGCATCTCGCTAAAATTAGTTATTCCTGGTTGAATTAAATAAATTTACGATGGAGAGGTTTCCAGGGAATGTGGAAATATTATATAATTACGAAAATATTTCATTTTCTAGGTACTATTTATTTTATCGATGATGATGATAGGGCTAACGAGCTAAGGGATATTTATTATTAAATACACCAAACTTCTAGATTGTAACGCCTACAGAGTTTGGCAAGTCGCTGCCCCCCACTAACAATGCCCTAATGATTTATAAGATTTATAATTTAGTTGTGATAATTAATTCAAAGGGAGCCTTCTGCCGTAAATATCAGATTGCTGGTAACTTAACCAATTTCGAACTCTATAAGAGTATGTGCATATATAATGCAATAATAACTCATTTGTTTCCAAAACACTCCCCTATGACAAATTGATCTTGAAAATCAATTATTTAGGTTTAGCGAAGGTTTTTCCCTTACGTTTGAAAGGTTCAATTTATAATCTCATACAACAGAGTGGTCTTGACTAAGAAAACAGACCTCACTACATGTAATTTTGCTTCACACAAGCTACTATTTTCTTTATATTGTTAATTTAAATATATTTTATGGTATTGTAAATTTGAAAAATATTTTGATATTGTAGAGTAATTTTCGATGTTTACTTGGAATCTGAACTGTTATTTTGAGATTTTACGCGCAATTTTCGAGTCTTTTCGAGATTTTACGCGCAATTTTCGAGCCCCTTCGAGCTTTTACGAGCAATATTCGAGTCCTTTAGAGATTTTACGCCAAATTTTCGGCAGCTTCTGTACATTTTACAAGCAATTTTCGACTCCTTTCGCGATTTTACGGGCAATTTTCGAGTCATTTCAAGATTTTACGCGTATTAAATTGATTTAAAGTGAATTTCAGATTTAATCAAGTGATTTTGAGGCAACTTTTAAATCACAACTGGAAGTGATTTCGAGATTTAACGCCTAATTTTCAAATATAATATTAGTGCTCAGCTGTCAAAGTAATATTTGGAAATTTAATAGTGACGTAAGAGTGACGTATTGAAAGAAAATTAGAGGTTTCAAAATTTCAGTCTCAAATATATAGAGATAGCTAATTTCTAACAACAAAATTTCAAGGCAAGATTTCGAATGCATAAAAATGAAAACATTGCCATTCCCTATATATATATACTCCGCCTTCAAACTTAAAAGAATCTTCTTCAATAATTTCCTAAAATTATTTACATATTTATTACATCAATACCTTGGAGCTATAGAAGTTAACCAACAGGGGTCTAGCAATTTAGCATCTCTCAAAGTAAAATTAACGAAATAATTTGAATCTCTAATGATCCATCTATACATATTGTCATTTGGCCAAAGAAACACAACAACTCAAGGTAATGCCGAATGAAAAATACTTAAAAGAGAAAGTGAACATATTTTGAATTCGTAATAACAACCACAAAAAGTTAATAATTAACTGACGGGCAGGTATAGCGCGTCACGCACTCCAAAAAACTCATTGAAAATAAATTTCCAAGCACAGTTTAGCCTTTTTCAACAAAAGAAATTGAGTACTAGGTAAAAAATAAAAATTTTGAAAACTACTTTTGTCAAGGACCCCTTTTTAGTTTACATTTACATCGGAAATAATATTTTTTTAGAGTCATAAATTTAAGTTTAAAAAGTATAGAAATTTATTAATTTTACGTGAATACCCATTTAATTTGAAAGGAATATTCAAATGAGTTAAAAAAAATATTTATTACGTGAAACAAATAATTTTGAAAGTTTTTTTATTGAATGTGCAAGTCTATAGAAAATGAGTTTTTTCAGTAAATTAAGCTCACATAAATTGTATTTAACCCAATTGATAAGATTTTTTTAAAACTACCTTAGTTAAATGAAAATAATGTTTGACTTTGGTATTTTGGGGTCAGGTCACGTGTGATAATGTCATCACTAACGTCGTCCGTTTCTCATATGACAGGACTGATAATTATTTTTAACTAAAGACATTTAACGACCCGAGTCATGACCAATCAGACTGCCGCTTGAAACTTGCCTAATATTTTAAAGGTCAAAGGTTATCAAATAAATAATGCCTAGGTTCAATTAAATTGATATGTTTCTCGCAAAGTAATTGTTCTAAATATGAACAAGTAATTTCCTTCAAATTTGCTTTCTTTTGTGTAATTTTAAGTAAAACCAAGAAGTGATATCTAGTTTATTAGGGAGAAGGTACAAGATGCCTAAGTATTCGCGCGCCATAGTCCCAGTCCCCCTTTCAAAATACAAGGGGGGGACGTAAAAAGAGGCCGGGCTCTTTCACCTCCTCTCAGTCGGAAAATACGTAATTTTCGTCATTTCAAGAACCAATGAGATGCTGGTTGTAATTTAGAGGCCGGGATTAACTCCGGACCTATGTTTGGAATGGAAATAAAGCTAGATATGTGGCGAATTTATAGAACTTCTACCTAATAAACTAGATATCACTTCTTGGTAAAACATTGGTTATTTTGAAACTGATAAACAACAAATACCTGGGTATCATAGAAACATTCGTTTATTACAAACAAAGAAAACAAAACATGGGGGCGAGACCGCCATTGGGGTATTCTCCCAGTCGCCAAGAAGCAACGCCAGACGGAGCCCGAGCTCACCAAACGCGGGAGGCTAACCAACTCGCACTGCCTCTGGCGAAGCTTCTTGCAGGCGAGAGGGAGAATACCCTAATGGTGGCCTAGCCCCTGTGTGTTTGTTTCTCTGTTTGTAATAAACGAATTTGTCTATACCTGGTGAAAACTACACAAAAGCCACCATGCGGGGCATTGTGGGATACATTACAAAAGAACCAATTAGGAATTAATTGCTGTACAGTTTTAGAACGAACTTCAACTTGGAGAGGAAGTAGTGTGAAATAATGAACAATATTTTAACAAATAATAATAACAAAAAAGAAGTATTTGGCCACCTTAGGTTTTATCGTATTTCTGGAAAATTTCTGAACAAGGTACTCTACAAGCTAAAGTACGTGACCATTTAGCCTTCACCAAGAAGTACCACACCAAATAACACGACTGGAAAAAATCCCCAAACCTTCAAAATTTATTAAAGGAATACATAAAAGTTAATAGGAATTATTGTGCCCAAATATCTACCATGCGGGCTTGAAAACTTACTATCCGTCACGCCTCATAATTCTGACTTCTTTCTAACTCTGATTTCATTCGTTGGTAGCAACGCGAGTTCTTAGGCGCGTGCAAGGGGCAAGGAGCAGCGAGATAACTTATGAATTCGCGAGGTAAAATTAGTCATACCAGGAATACATAAACTAAAAGGAATCATTTTGTCCTCATTTCTTTATTTTCGTACATTCTGTTACATTACTTGACTCAGGCTTGGCCCCAACAATGGCGGAGGTTTTATTCCATTCTCGCAACACTATCAATTTATCCTTGTGGGATTTATCTATTCTGGCGAAAACATCATTGATGACGTAGGCGTGCATACTATGTATTGGTTAATCGTCTGCTTATATTCCTAGCACACGGGAAATACATAGTTTTCAGACTTGTAGGATTGATACTAATTACACTAGGAGGCCAGGCTATTTGGTACTACACTTTGTCCGCCATGTAGCCTGGTCTCCTGGTGTAAATGATGTCAATCCTCCTTACCTGAAAATTACGCTTAAAATCGTCAGCCCATATGACTATGACGTAGCAGCGCAGGGTCAGGAGCGGGCGCAATGTTCATGAAGCAAAATGATTAGTCTAGCTCCTCCCTCAAAGCCCGCCTAGATACGTTGAAAAAATACCTACAGAATGATTCCTAGTAGCTGTATGCATTCCTGGTTATGGTCAAATTTTGAAGTAATACTTGAGAAATAATTGCGAAAGCTTTTTGAAAAGATGAAAGAAATTTTCCAAGAAAAACGAAAACACAAGCACCTTTCATTTCACTGGAAAGAAAAATTGCGCCTAGTCTCATTTTGAAAAAAATAAAATTTTTCTCCCAACCGCGAAACAGTTTTAAATTACAATTTGAAGTCTCTAAAGGGCAAAGTAAAAAAAAGACCATATTTTTAGAATTAAATGAAAAAAAAAAACGTGGAACGAAAAATGTCTCAATTTAAAAAAGAATGATGAGGATCTTCTTTCTTTTTTATGTACCGGTAAATTGCGCGTTTTAAATGTTAATTAGATATCCATCTACGACCGGACTACAACATCTTGCGTGTAAAAACTCTAGCACGATAATCTATAACTCAAGATTTTGACTTAAAAAAAAAAAAAACGAAGAAAGCAATTACTTTGAGAGAAAGATTTATACAAGGCTAGTCTAGAAGAAGGGTAAAATTAAAAACGGTTAAAAAATAAGAAGAACATTGGAGGTCAAAAGAATAAACGGTGGTGCATGGATTGGATGGTACACAACAACACTTTGCGTGTGAAAGGATTTACGACAGCAAATTAAAGAAATTCTAGAAGTAACTTTGTATTAGCGATAAGGGCATGGGTGTATTCCAAGCAATCGATTCTCCTGCGAAGGTATTGCTAGTTAGGTTAGGTTAAAATACTCAAAAATACAAGCGATCGAATGAGTTTAGGTCCAATCGGACTCTAAAAGGGCGAAACGTTTTGTTTTGTGTCAAATTTCTCATTTATGACAATACTATATCCGCTGTAAATTTTTTATTACATCCTATAGCACACTGTGTTTGTTCTGGTTTTAATTAATCAACGGCCATCTTGGAAAATGGCGGCCAGAAAGGTGATCAAAACTTTCTGACGCAATAACTTCCATAAATTTCAATCGATTCGACTCAAATTACGTTTCCACGTTCTTTATATCACCTAGCAGACGTGTGAAAAATTTGATTTAAATCAGCGGACATCTTGAAAAATGGCGGTCAGAAAATTGAACCAAAACTTGCTGACGCAATAACTTCCATAAATTTCAATCTATTCCATTCAAATTACGTTTACACGTTTATTACATCACCTAGCAGTCGCGTGATAAGTTTGAAAAAAATCGGCTGACATCTTGGAAAATGGGGGTTGGAAAAATAGACAAAAATTTCTGACGCGATAACTTCCATAAATTTCAACCGATTCGACTCAAATTAAGATACACGTCCATTATATTATCAAGCAGACGTGTAATAAGTATAAATTAAATCGGCTGACATCTTGGAAAATGGCGGCTCTTATTCCTACCTCGCTCCCCTCAATCAATAGTTAAAATCATAGATTCAAGTTTTACGATTTCTATTCTAATGACTATCGTATTGAACTACAGCAGGTCGGGTAAAAACTAACGTTATTAATCTCTCTTAACACCAGTTTCTAACAAGATTAAAATCCCTGCACTTACTGAGTAATTTTAAACATTTTCGCTACGATATTGGAATATAAAAATGCTCGCAAAACCTGACATAGTTACCGAGAGCACAAACTCGCCCGAGGTTTTTCTTTCAAAATAAAAATAATAAAAGTTAGATTAAACGAGAAAGGGGAGTTGGGTTTTTAATATAGCGAGATGGCAACCCGTTAAATAATATCTCTGTCGCGACCTTCAGGCGTCTCACCGGCCGCAATCCATACCAATTTTAATTTTTTGTTTATAAAGGTAAGGATTTTCTCGAGGGGCTAGTTATTCGCAAAAATTTTGTACACCTAATTCCTGATTTCTAAATTTTCATGTGAATTCCGATGATTACTGAACGAATTCCTTGATTTCTGGGATTACGATTATTTTCAGTGATTTTCATAATCTTTATACTGATTTCCCGTTATTGCCACAGATTGTGATTTCTGTTGGAATTCCAATGAATTCCAGTGATTTTTTGGTGAATACCGTGATTACCACTGGATTCTTCGTGAATTTCGATGAATACCGTGATTACCACTGGATTCTTCGTGAATTTCGATGAATGCAGTGATTATTTCTATTTCAGCTGATTATGATTTTTATTTTGGATTTTCGAATTCCTCGATTGATTGCGTGATTATTTCACGAAATGTGTGATTATAAAAGATTACTAGTAAATCATGTGATTATTTCACGAAATGTGTGATTATAAAAGATTACTAGTAAATCATGTGATTATTTCCTATTTTCTCAAGATTTCATGTGATTTCCAGTGATTATCGGAGATTTCTGATTGCAGTTGATTACCCACAAGAATGATTTTGATTACTGATGATTTTCTAAGAATTCTAGAAATCAAGTAATCGATTTATACGGTTTTGTATAAGTGACTAACCCCTCGGATTTTCTTTTTTATTTTTTGTTTCTGGCGCGAGGTGAGTGGCCCTGCCAGCGTAGAGGGGGAGCCACCATACCCGGGATATGTTATACGTATTTTATTGTATACCTGGAGAAGCACCATAGCAATGGCGTGGTATGGCATTAAGAGCCATCCATAGACACAAACCAGTTCTTAACCATGCGTGTCCTCGGAAGAGAACCTATCTTTATTGATAGTGGAAGGAATTCCTCTAACATTAGGGTACTTTTAAAATCGCAAGTTCGCGCAAGGTAATCCCCCCTTTAAAATAGCGGATGAGCATTTATTTTTAAAGGGAAGGTAAAATAGACACGAAGAAATGAATGTCTCAAAAATAAATTGATATTCCGGGCTAGAATTTTTCCTCTTTTAATGGAAAGAGCGAATAAAATAACTAATTTATCAATTGGAACGAAGTTTCTATCCACAATATTAAAGAAGATACGAGAAATTAAGTTTCTGTAATGAACACTACATGTTAGGATTTCCCGCCAAGCACTGGAAAGTACCCCACCTATTGAACGCCTAGTACCACCTGACTGATTCGTCCAATTGGGGTACTCCCAAGTGCTTCGCGGGAAAGCCTAACGTGGTGTCCATTACGGAAACTTAATTGCTAGTACCACCTAAATCTGGCAGCCATACTGGTGGAATTCAGCTTTCCTTCTGCATTGAATCCACCAATATGGCAACTGTGTAAATTATCTCACGATCTCTTAGCTCCTCCCCCAAACGAAAGCTCTATTGGTTCTTGATACCACAAGATTTTAATTCAGTACAGTTACTACAGTACCTCACAAGTTACATAAATAATATCGCTACGTAAGCATACCAACGTCCTATCAATTCTAATAAATTAATTCACGATCCCTTTAAAATAGAAAGCTGGCCCAGGAACTCTTCAACTCGCTCAGCTCTTATGGCGCTGAGTTAATAATAACATAAGCTTATAAGATATGTTCCAAAAGTATGACACTTCCCATACATCAAAATGCTAGAGACTTACAGCTCGAGCTAATTCGAGAACGACAAGCAAGAATTGACTACACTCGGTGGTTAATTTTGCAGTCCATCTAGTCCTATTTAGTATGTACTAAGCCTTTGACAGCGCCTCACCAGGCGTCTCTTTACCTGAATCTATGACCTACCTCTCTCACTTCATGACAAGCTCCAGTTTGTAACCAGTGACAGACTTATGGAACATATCTCATAAACTTATGATAATAATCGCTTTTAAAGAGAGCTAGAGAGAGAGTTGAAATTTTCATGCTCGTGATAAAAAGAAGAAGAAGAGCATTGTCATTTCGCTATCTGCAGATTCAATTATTACGTGAGTGAAGAATCCCCCCTTTTTGAATGATGTATGTATGGTATAATTGAGAAAAGGGGAAATCCCGGGGCTTGTATGAGTCGATCCGATGATGCGAGCTCTTATTCTTAAGTACCTCCAGGCTTAAGTCTTACATAACCGGACCTGTCTGGCTGCCTGCCTGCCTGCCTCTAATAATATTGAAATTTATAAGAACAGTAAAACAAAAAACTGCGGAATCTCAAAATTTATTCTTCTTGGGAAAAAAGGAAGGAGTGGCAAGTTACTCATAGTCATAATAATCTATCGATAAATGACTTTTAAACGAACGTTCAACTTTTACTTGATATCGGGGTAACGTACTGAGCTTAGGCATAATGCACATGCGCAGGTAAAATACTAATAATTTTCTGATAATGGTTTACAAAATAAATTAAATTGGCATTGTCTTTTGACACTAATTGTAAATTTTTGAGAGAAAATAAAATGCAAACGCGTATTATTTTTAAAATGACGCACATGTTTCATGTTAAAATATTTTTACTGAAGTGATTTTGGTGAAAAAAAGTAAGATGAGAATTTTTTTAAATAATTATAATCATGTCTTCAAAAGTGAAAATTTGAATATCTGTTCCTTCACAGTTAATCTTTTACACTTTCTATTAATTAAATTGAAGGGGTTATCCGCAAAACACTCTAATAGACCTTTTCGATGTAAAAAAGTGGGTAGGCAACCCTCAAAATAGGGACGTACAAGGGTATTGATACATTGCCGTCTCTGCGCACTCTCATGATACAAAAAGACTACAGCGCAAGCGTCAAAAGCGAGATGGAAGGAAAATTATTACCCCCGTCTCTGCCCCTGTTAGTTACATCGAAATGCTCTATCGTAACTCGTGGGCCTTAGGGCAAGCATAGCCATAGAAGTTACAATCAGAAATTCAGAATAACTTGTCAAAATAACGTATTCAAAATTCGTTATTATAGTTAGAACAGGTGCCGAAAACACGGGAGTTTTGGTTCATATTTCTTTTGCAAAGCCTAGGCCTAATTTAATGGGGTCACTAGCTCAACTCAGGTGGTAAAATAGACCAGCTTTATGTTGATGGGTATGGTTTGGGATGACCCAAAGACGTTAGGACCAATTTTGGTGGATTGGTAACAGTAAAGCCCTATCTAAAATCTTTGGAACCATATACATAATCAATGTTCCGGTTTAACCCTGAATCAAGCAGATGATAAAAGGTCTAGAGAGTACAGCACACAGTGATTAGGTTCAAAAAACATCTTCCATGTCGTTTGTCTCCGGTTCTATTAAAAGATTACACAGATTCGTGTACCGAATTAATTTGGTTTGTTTATTTCGCACAGATTTTTGGGCTTGCTCAATTCTCTTTATGTAAGAACGCACGCAAGGCCGCCTCGCCAGTGCGTGTGCGTTTGCGTTTTTATTGGACTATCAAAAATTGGGGATCTCTAATTTTGTTGTAAGCTGGCTGCAGCGACGCGTGAGAATTGTACGACTAACCTAACTTAACCGGCGACCAAGTCAATTACTCAACTGCCTTGGGGGCCGTTTCCGTTAATAGAAATTGTTCACTAATGGATTTAAATTAAAATAAAATTATTACGTAGGCCTACGTCCTTGAAAACCGTGAAGATGAAATTGTTTTTAATGATCACAGAGAGAGAAAATTAAAAGAAGGATTCTAACTGGAATTTAATAAAAGTATATACCTGTCCGAATAATCTTAAGTGTTGAATTCTGAAGAATATAATTAGATAACGTGTTATTTAATTGTTTAAGGTGGTATTTTCAAACTTGATTAAATATGCAAAATTTGAGCCAACTTCTGACAGACCGACAATTAACGTACAGGATTTCAGTAACATTTAGAGTACACGGGCTTTCTCGTTATTGTATTCAAATAATCGTACATTTTTAGGTCAACATTGGTTACTATCTGCCACCAAGAAGCGATATCTAGTTTACTAGGGAGAAGGTATAAATTCGCCACATTTCTAGCTTTATCTCCAGTCCAAACGAAGGTCCGAAGTTAATCCCTGCCTCTAAATTACAACCAGCATCTCATTGGTTCTTGAAAACTCACGTCAGCGCGACGCGAATGACGAAAATTACGTATTTTCCGACTGAGGAGAGGCGAAATAGCCCGGCCTCCTTTAACTTGCCCCCTTGTATTTTGAAAGGGGGACTGGGACTATGACGCGCGAATACTTAGGCATCTTATACCTTATCCCTAGTAAACAAGATATCGCTTCTTGCTGTCACCATATTTAATTAGTATTTAATTAGTCTCAAATAAAACATTCATTTTCCCTTCAATAAAACTACTCCAATTCCAATGAAAAAACCAGCAATTCAATTGCAAACCGCATAATGCAGTGTTTTTCTGATAAGTCTGCCATAATTAAGGGGGATGTTTTTTGGGCAAATTTTGAGTCGAAAATGTAATTTCTATGACATTTTGCCGTCCGGGTCACTGTTTCGAGTATTTTACGGATGACCCCTTAAATGTTTGGAAACTGAAATATAATTATTTCTAATTTAATTACGGGGTCATCCCTAAAACACTCAAATTATAACTCGAAAACAGTCGCCCGAACATCAAAAATTCAAAATGTCATGGAAAATACATTTTCGACTCAAAATCGCCCCAAAGAACATCACCCTTAATTTAAGCCAGACTTATCAGAAACACCCTGTAAACCCAGGGTCAATCGGAGAGGCAGGTCACTCATCATTAAATATTGATTAAATTGGATTAAAATACGAAGAAACAGTAAGTAGGATGAATCTCTCCCGGGTATCAAACTAAGGAAGAACCAAGTAAGTAACCAAGGGACCAGCTCTCAAAAGCAAACACGAATACACGAGGCCCCTATAAAACCTAGAAAAAGTCAATGCCATCTAACAAGAGCTTAAATAACCCTAACGTAGCCCCTTAAACGTTTTTCAATCGAAAAGAAAATCTACCCTAAAGCCTATAGCCATCAAATAAAACTTCTTTCTTCTTTTTTAAAGAATACCTAACCAAGGAAGGCTTATAAACTCTATCAGAACCCAACCCACACCCTAACTACCACCTAATCAAACGAGAAAGCTACTTATGGAGACGATAAACAAAGACCTCGAGGGGTCGACAGTATTAGGTAAAAAATCATCGAGAAAACCTGTCTGTTGAGTGAGGTACAACGATAGGTATACCATAAGTTTATAAGATATGTTCCTTCTATAAGTATGACATTACCCATACTTCGTAATGTTAGAGACTTACAGTTCGAGAACGACAAGCGAGAATTGACTACACTCGGTTTTGCAGTCCATCTTATACTATTTAGTCTGTACAAGAAGTGATATCTAGTTTATTGGGGAGAAGGTATAAGATGCCTAAGTATTCGCGCGCCATAGTCCCAGTCCCCCTTTCAAAATACAATGGGGGACGTAAAAGGAGGCTGGGCTATTTCGCCTCTCCTCAGTCAGATAATACGTAATTTTCGTCATTCGCGTCGCGCTGACGTGAGTTTTCAAGAACCAATGAGATGCTGCTTGTAATTTAGAGGCGGGGATTAACTCCGGACGTACGTTTGGACTGGAGCAACGCCTGGAGATAAAGCTGGATATGTGGCGAATTTATACCTTCTCCGTAATAAACTTGATATCACTTCTTGGTCTGTACCAAGCCTTTGACAGCGCCTCAACAGGCGTCGCTTTACGAAGGTGAATCTATGACCTACGTCACTTCTTGACAAGCTCCAGTTTGCAACCAGTGACAAACTTAAATGGAACATACCTTATGAACTTATAGTACACCCCCCAAAAATACATAAACTGAATGCAAGAGTAGATAAAGGGCGCCATAAGGCCGGAGTAGTCAGCGTTTAATATTGGAAATGTTCTTATACCGCAGTCGATGCGTGTGCTCGCGGTGTCTTCTTATTCTTGAAGAAGGCATTGAAGAAGACCGCAAAATAAATAGAAAATGAATCTAGTAGAGTGTAAATAGGGGTTCCTTCGACGCCATTCATTCGGAAACGAGAACCATTTCATCATCAATCGTAATAAAAAGGGACTATTGCGTTGAGGACAGCTACGGACGAGGCTCGAAGCGCCTGACTTGAAGTAAAACGGTCTGGCGCTAACCATAAAGCCTCCATTCCTGGAACCTTGTTCGAAAGCGATAGGAGAAAGGTCCAATAGTCGTTGTTCTAAATTTAGGTAAACAAATGCGTTCAAATCGCATTTTTGAATATTTAACGTAAAATCAAGGATGATGGGTATAATAGAGTGCTACCACGAACTTTGTAAATACGTCACATGCTCTTATCTCTTACCTTATTTTCAGGCGACCATATTGGCAATCGCGAGACGTCGTCAGCTTGGGCAATACAAATTCGGGACCCAATATTGACGTCACAGTTTTCCCCCCCCCCCTAGCTTCGTGGTAGCACACTATATGAGAGAAATCGCCCTGCTAACTGTGAAACGGCTCAGGTCCGGTGGGACGCTTGAAAATGGGGCAGTAATACACGGAAAAATGGCGGAGGGGTCCTTCTGATTCGTCGGACGTAGACCTGCCGCCATTATTCCTAGTATTCCTCTCCCATTTCTAGCGTCCTACCGGACCTAAGTCGTCCCACAGTTATTGGGGCGATTTGCCTCATATTACGTATCCTACCCCCATCATCCTTGGGGGTATCCGATTTTATTGTCTGGTCAAACTTGATCATGCTAAAATGGCCTTTGAAACGTCACCTAGCTGGATAGTAGACCCGCTGATATTTTTGCCACTTCCCAAACAAATTCCCTGGTTTTGTTGAAATTCTTAAAATTCCCTGACTTTCCCCTGACCTTCCTGGCACATTATGAAATACCCTGACATTTCCAGGTTTCCACTGACCTCTGACCTGTGACAACAAGGGTTGGCTTCAAATGAAATACAGTTACTTTTCATAATCCCGCCTTTCAACTGCTCGAGGGTCACGAGTGTTCTACGTCACGCAATGGATTTCGTCCAAAGCCGAGAGACAATATATGACGGGAAAAAAGATATACAGAAATAAAAGTAAAGACAGCAGAAAAAAGAAAGAAGAAGAAAGGCAATATCTTCAATGAAGAAGGACTATATATAAAGATATATTTATTATTGATCGGCTTGGATTGGATCGGAAGTCCGAAAGAAAGAGATATGTATAGAATATATATGACCCCACCAGGCTACCAACCTACCTACCATAACCTACAGATACTCGCAATTTTTATGAAACTAAAAATATTATTACAAAAACAATACAGTATATTCGAACTGAAAACAAAACATCTAAGAGATGATGCTTGACTAAAAAATACTGCACTATCGAGTTAAATAATATTAGGAAATGGTAGACTGGTAGAGTTACAGAAAAGAGGTGGAGTATTCAACGCCTACGCATCGTATTCATGGGGAAAATGGTCTATTTTAGACAATCAGATTTGCGCGAATTCGATTGACTTGTGTACAGCAGTGCAGTCTCTCTCGAGTTCTAGGCCTAGACAAGTTTCTTTTAAAATCTTTTAGACATCATCAAAGGAAAGGAAAAACAGAATTTTCGTCTGTTATTTGAAAGAGCATATAAATTAATAAATATTGTCTTCTACAATATTAAAGTTAAAGAAGATACGAGAAGGTTTACTAAAATCATGAGTTAATAATATGTCAGGGAGCTAACATATTATTAACTCATGCTACAATTTAAAACAAAGAAAGGAGTGTGAAAAGGAAAATTAAGTGATTTTTATTTATCGTATCTGCTACCAGAATTTATAAGACCAATTTGCATAGTGAAACATCCAGGAAACCCTTGAAATTATTTTAAAATTCAAATTAATTTCAGATTTCATAGGTAATTTGAAATTTGCACGTCTGACCAATTGCGTAACGCCCTCCCTTCTTATTAACAAATGCACGTGAAACACTCGATATCGCTCGCAAGTTTTATCAAATTTTATTCGACATGAAGCGTGTCATGGGAATTTAGTTAACAAGGCAGGGCGTTACGCGATTGGTCAGAGGTGCAACCTTCAAAATACCTATGAAATCTCAAACCAATTTTAATTTTAAAATCATTTGGATGTATTTTTTGTATGTTTCATTATGCAAATTGGTCTTTAACTAATATAGCTTAAGCATATCCAATTTCTAATTGAAAAGATAACTTGGGTTGTTAGAACCACGCCCACCACTGGTACGATGAACTTCGATCGAAGCAATTTGTCAACCTCTGTTATTTTCAGGTCATTTCGACATATAGTGGATCGGAAAAGCTTCACGAAGAAAAAATATAAATCTTCGTCAGTCAAACGTTGCCCCCAGGGTTGGAAGAAGACTCCCCAATTACTGTGATCCACTCGCGCAATACAATGTATTATTATTGTCAGAAGTATATAATACCTCTCTTCCAGAGAAGTGTACAAGTACAAAGCCGGGTGTAATTGTAACATGATTCTTCCCAACTTCCCTTTACATTTGGAGCAAGGTTACTAAACCAAATCATGCACATTCGCGATAAATAGTTCCCTCATGATTACTCTATTAGCGCTTAACTATTTGCCAAGGCGCATGTGCTTGTGAATTTTTGTCCTACGTCCAGACAATCAATGTTTTTGGGTTGATTGTTGAGTATTTAGTACCAATCAGTTATAGAATTCACCCTATACGGTGCGATGCCCATCTGAAGTTTGATGAGCGGGATAGCAAACAAAAAGGGTGAGTCTGTTACATAACTAAAGTATTAAGAGGATAGCGAGTATCATCCTTCTATTATTCCCTTCTATTATTGTATAAAAAGTATTAAAGAAACTCTACTGTAAATCCCAGATGCCAAGAAAAGCATTTTCAGCTGATGTTTATCACGTGATGATTTTTATTTCTTTTCCTGAGTAAAAACATTGCTATTTGACCAGAATGGTTTGGAAACTCTGCTCCTTTCACACATGTGATAGCAGGAATACAGTCAGCTAATAGGAATCATTGTGCAGCCTTTTTCTCAACCAATGTTTAGCGGAGATTCAAATAAATTAATTTCTCATATCTTCTCTAATATTGTAGAATGACACATGGTTACAATTTAAAATACCAGGGATAGATTTAATTTTAGAAGTAGGAATGGAGAACGGTTATTATTTACTTCAGTCCGACTCATAGCCCAATATAGAGCCCCTCCCTCCAACACGTAACGAAAATTTTAAATTATCTTATTTTCTCACTTAAACTATGTTTTGACGACGTTGCTGACGGGGACGGCGAAAAATACGTAATCCCATTTTAACTCTGTCGCTATGACCCGCCTCTTCTTTCATACCCCCTTTCCCGGGGAAGGGGGTCCGGGACTTTGACGCGCGCTCAGATTACTCTGTTCTCCATTCCTACTTCTAAAATTAAATCTATTTCTGAAAATATTCATTATTTTATACGATCTTTCGAATAAAAATCAAGAAAACGATTCTAGTATTGGCCTTTCCAATTTATTCTCTATACTCAGGAGTTCCTGGTTCCATATCTTCCTTGGTAAAGGTAATAGTTAAAAGGGGTGAGGGGTTAGAAGATGATGGCATCTTATCTTCTTATCTCTCTCAAAAAAAAATCAATCAAATTCTGGTGTATATATCAAGCGAAAAAGCGCACACGCAACCAAGACACCTTCGTCCAATTATACGAAAGGAATAAAAAAATACCTCGACAATCCGGTTCCGTAATGCATTGCGGATTTTCTTCTCCTTCGATTACGAGTGTGGTCGCGATAGTTAGAGAAACTTAAATTTCAAATGATACTCGAGACTCGAGTTGAGTCAGAGATCGAGTTACGTCATTAAGGAGTATATCAGGTATCAGACCAACTGTAGAAGTTGCAATTTGAGTCATTGAGTTTAAACTAAACGTTAAAGAAACACGATATTTTCAAACGAACCACGAATACGCAGAGAATATAAATCAAAGTATTGACTTGAACTGACTGATAATGAAGGCCCAGCCCAAACCGCTTGCCCTAGAAGGCTGAAAATTTGCAGGAACGTTACTCATAAGTAGTAGACGCGTACTAAGAAAGAATTTTCCAATCCGCCGCCATCTTAATAAATGGCGCCGAGAAATGTAAAAAACTCTTCTCTATGCAACAAAGTCCGTGCGTTTCAGCCGATTTCGCAAATATTTAGTACACTGGTTTCCTTTAACCTATAGACGGGCTGAATGGTATTTCAGTGACCCGGATGGCAAAATGGAGATAGAAATTACATTTTCGACTCAAAATTGATTTCCCCAAAAAACGCCCCCTTAACTGCATATACTTTGAAACAATAAATATTAAAATACCAGCGAAGCTAATCAGCGTTGCCTCTGAGTTTTAATGGACTACAAATAGGGAAACGTTTCCTGTCCATGTAGACACTAAACACTAAATAGTCTTTGTACCCGCACTTAATTAAATATCTGCATAATGTGGAAGGTTTTTTAGAAGCTAAACCTTTTTTCACAACTTTCAAATTAATTAATAAAATTACGTTTAATTAGGTGTTACCAGTCTTCAAGAATAGGATGTTTTTTAAAAGCTTAATGGCTATCATATGGGTTCGCGAACCCAACTTTCAGGAACTCAACCAAGCCACTTGGATAATGGTAAGAGCAAAATCGCCCTCCACTTTCATCACAAGATACAACCAAGAAGCGATATCTAGTTTACTAGGGAGAAGGTGTACATTCTCCACATTTCTAGCTTTATCCCCAGTCCAAACGTAGGTCCGGAGTTAATCCCCGCCTTTAAATTACAACCAGCATCTAATTAGTTCTTGAAAACTCACGTCGAAAATTACGTATTTTCCGACTGAGGAGAAGCGAAATAGCCCGCCCTCCTTTTACGTCCCCCCTTGCATTTTGAAAAGGGGACTGGGACTATGACGCGCGATTACTTATAGGCAACTTATACCTTCTCCCCAGTAAACTAAATATCACTTCTTGGTACAACCCTATACAAAAACGGTTTTGACATCACTCTTAAATGCAACGATAACCATTTTCGTACAAACAAGTAAAACATCTCCATTAATTACTCCAAAACTAGATTAAATACTTTCGTTTTAAACCCGAGCTAATCCTTCCTTCTCGAAAACCAATTAATAGTTTAATTTGTTTTTAAATACGTGGACCACCCTAGAAGCATGTGCACGGAACACTCGTAGAAATTTAAAGAATTCCGATATATCCGGAAACACGAGTGGTGAAGAGGCGCCTAGCTAGCTAGCGAGCGAATTCCTCTTTCTGTACCATCTACCATCACCCCTTTCCCTCATCCTTTAATTCCCAAATATTCGTTAATTAATCCGTTTGGAACTCTTGATTTCATATGCGAATGTAATGACTTTTCCTCCCTCAATCGACTTCCCTCTATCTTTCTAATCGAAAAAGATTCTCTAAGAAATAGACCATTAAATTAATTCCAGTAGAGAAGCAAGCCGCCTTCTTGGGCTACTTCCCTCGCGCCAAGAAGCATGCACCGCTAGAGGCAGTGCGAGTTTGGTAGCAGGGAGAAATGAGGTAAGATGGAGTGGCAAAGATGATGGGCGACCTGAGTCACCGAAGCTTTGTCAGTGTGGGAAATAAGGCGGTGGCACCGTGGCACAGGGCAAATGACCAGTTTAAAATTGCCTGGTCCAGTTTAAAAATTAAATCGGAGGGGGGGTCAGTGGTCCACAGGGACTACTAAGAAAATTCAAGGGTAACCAGAGTCCACACGTTAAAACTCTAATATTTTAATTATCCACTTCTTTAGTTTAGCAGACGACGTGCCATGGTCAATGGTCATGGAGCAGTTTATTTATTCCAGGACATGGGGGTCGTTGGCCTAATGTCCAGTTTAAAAAAATCCTTATTTCCCACCCTGGCCCCAACACTTTGGTAGGGGATTCTGATAAAGTGGTGGACGCTGAAGAATCACCGCCATTTGGATCCTTGTCCCTAATTGAAGAAAATTGGTTGCGTGACTCGATGAAGCTCTGGACAGGGAAATGAAAGTATTCCAATGTAACTCGCGCACGCCCCTACCCTTTGGTAGGCGATTGTTAAGTGCTGCCGCGTAGCGCCATTGGATTTATTTGGGAACTAATTTCTGTTTTTAAGACAGAGGGGGTGTCGTTTACGATACCGTACTGTACGACTCTACCTAAACGCTGAGGATGCTGGGAGGACTTCGGTGGCGTTCCGTATGTGGTGGTTACAGAGGCAACGTTATAAGTATGGGGTTTTCCACTCCATCCCTTTCTCCTTCAAGCTGCTAGCCCCCCTTCGTGTGTAGTGAACTCAGGCTCCCTCTGGCGTAGCTTCTTGGCACGAGGGAAATAACCTAACTAAGAGGGCTGCCTCCCGCCAGTGTGTTGGTTTCCTCCGCAAGTAATTAATGGAATAGTCTATTTCTTCATATTTCCAGTTAGTTTAAACACAAAACGGGAGTTTTCTACTACGAGTTTTTAAAACCAAAGTACGACCCACACGTAATCTATGGAGCACTCGGTCGCCGAAAGGCAAAAAAATAAATTTTCAAAACAAAGAGGTTCCCCTGATGACATGTAATTAATAAGTAGTTGAAGAAAAAAAATCTTGAACCGGTTTTTCTTCAAAAATTCGGTTTTCAAAGTCAATGTTAATAAGTATGTATCAGCTAGGCCATATCCTCAAACAATTAACTGTATCTTTCCTTCATCGTGCAGTTAAGGGGTAGGACAGTTGAATATTCCCAAAAATACTCGTTTGCTTGAATTTAGTAGATTATATGAGCAATTAACTTACTGGAGCCTACGCGTTAGGACCGAAGTTAGGCCTTATCTGTGAAGTGGATGACGTCGAGTATAAAATTCTACTGTGCAATTCGTCAGGTGATAATAGTCATTCAAAATAAATGCCTTGGCTCTAGTATGTTAACGTTAACTGCAGGTATTTAATTTGAAATCTATATTTAAGTGGAAGTCATGATGATGACTGACTTACTGATAATGAACGCCCAGCCCAAACCTCTTTACCTAGAGGGCTGAGATTTTGCAGGGACGTTACTATTAAGTAGAAGGTACGCCCTAAGAAATATTTTTCCAATCCGCCGCCATCTTGGCGGTTAGAAATCTAAATAATAATGCCCTTCTCATGGAATAACCTTAATTGCGCGTTTCAACAGATGTCACTAATAATTAGTATATAATAAATCATATAGACGGGCCCAATGGCTTTTGGGCTTCGAGTTTCCGCCATTTTTAAAAATGGTGCCGAGAAAACTTATAAAAATGTCCTGGCTGGCAACGCCGTGTTCCTTATCTACAATTTAAAGGATAAAAAATAAAATATTCTTGTGGTAAACAGATTTTATAGACTTAATAATAGTTTCCTTTGCTATTATTTTAATAATTTTGCGGCAAGGCCCACCATTGAACCCTTATTCTGCAACCTGCAAGATAGACACTTCGGAATAGTCTGCAACGTACGCGGTATATTTGAGAACAACATATTGATTAAGCTTAACTTTTCGCTATTGGAATTTGGAAAGAGTCCCACACCTTGAAGGTGCTATGTAGACTTCCGTTCAACGCGGAGGTTTTGAAAATAATATTTTCTTTACAGGGGTGGGTTAGGCCTAGAAAATTGTTGGCAAAAATGTTAACGGGTTTATTGGCACTGACATTGCGGGTATTTTCTATATAACCGAGATTATTATATCATTATTGGTAAAAGCGGCCTCCGTAATTTTGTGGTCTTATATTGTTTATCTCTTGCATTGTTGTTGTTTTGTTGTTTTGCGGCGCATTATATTGTATATAAGAGGCTAATTATGATAAAACAATGAATGAAGATTGATGGGTTAATTTCACGAAAGGGCTTGTATAATATAAAAGGGAAGGTAAACTATATATTATACTGTGGAGCCAAAACATGTTTCTGAAACTTTAAACGCTCTATTAGCAGCAAAGTTCTCTGGTGTTACGTGGTGCCTTTAAGACCGCTTTAAAATGATTAAAGTTGGTTACTTGGGCGCCATTTTAGTAATGGCCGAGGATTCAAACTAAACTCATACATCATTCCTTATATAGATCACTAATCAGTTTACTAAAAATTAGTTAAAAAAATGAAGAAATAATGATAATAGGAAAGATAAACGTTATTCTAATCCAAAATGCAAAACTATCTTTGTAGTTTTGTACTGGACAAAAAATATGTCAACAATTACGTTAAGTTTAGTTAATTTGCAGAAGAACGTGAGATCACGAGGCTGACCTCTCATTCAATTAACAATTAAAGGTTATTTTTTAAGCCTTTTTGAAATTAAAATTAAATAACACTTACTTTATAATTAATTTTCTTGCATCTAAGTCGATTACGGGTTAATCTTCCATCCACCTCTCAGGTTCCTATAAATTAGATAAAGTTAAATTAGTATACAAAATAAATTTCCGTAATCTATTAATAATTAATTAAATAAATGTTATTCTAATCAAAATATACCCAGACCATTTTTAATTATTTTATTTTAAAATACTATTAACGATGATGCTGGGTCAATGGTTATTTAATTTTATATTTGGAGATATTCATGACTGGACGTGGTTAAAATGTACTATTATTGAAATTTGAACGTGTTTCATTAATTAAGTGTTGTTCTTAGAAATTGAATGAGAATTAGGGTTATGCACTGTAAGTAATTTCCTTAAATTTTACAGCCGTGACCCTACACTTACATAAACTTTCACGTTAAAATAATAATGAAAGTCCTAATTAAAACCTGGCTGATTTTCAAGTCAAATAGAAACGAGAATGTTCGTACGTATTCATTTCACGAATTATTCTAAATTTAAATAAGAAGTTTTTTATCAGAGTTAAAGGGAGGTTATTACTGCCAAAAGTCCGAGCTCGAACGACCAGAAAACCGGCAAAAATGTTACTAAACCCCAAAAAGGACACACTTTATCGACAAACAAATGTAATGATTGTGTTTTCAAAGCTCGAAAGTCATCGAAGGTGTTTCGGATAAGTCTGCCATAAATTAAGGGGGATCTTCTTTGGGCGATTTTTAGTCGAAAATGTAACTTTTATGACATTTTACGGTCCGGGAAAATGTTTTTAATTTATGTTTATAGTGTTTTATGGATGATCCCTTAATTAAACTAGATAATATTGTCTTTCAGTTTATGGGGTCAGCCGAAAAATACACAGACAATCATAACTCAAAAACGATGGCCCGGACGGCAAAACGTCATTGATTAAACCATTTCGAATTGAAATGGTGCAAAGAACATCCCCCCCTAATTTCTGACAAACCTTGAAGAAACACCCTGTATACTATTCGGTACTATTTGAAAACACAGATAGAACCAAATCTTTTAAATTTGCATATTTACGTCAACATACTTTAATTTCCTTAATTGCTTAAGAATAATTTCGTGTTATTAATAATCGTATTTAAAAGCACATCACATAACGAAGAAACTATCGCATTATGGGAAAGAAAAGAACACAAAAATCATAAGAAAACTAGAGCTTCGAGTTGATATACTTCTTACGTTGGGAATATGGCATAACGCCAGACACCTTTCGGGGGGTTCCTTTCCAGACGTGTTTCGACTTTTTAAACATAGGCAAGTCGGAATAAAATTAAATAAATAAATAAATAAATTGAATTGTCTCTTGCAGACTATTTATTTATAGCCTTACGTTCCCGAAAGTCAAAAATAAACTAAAGAGAGTAAAGGAGTAAGAAAACTAGGCGTATACAAAATTAAATGATATCACCGTTATAACATACACCAACCAAAAGCGAGACCTCTTTTGACCTTTGACATGCCAAGCACGCATGGCAGCTCGAGGGCGGAAAAAATAAAACAAAGTGGAACAACAAGAGTTATATAGAACCTGAACTATACTTTCTTCTCAATATGTCTTGGCTTTCCCAAATAGCTTCAAAACACCCAAAGGTCAAACGAGTTTTGCCAATTATATCGCGCGAGATCGTCACATGACTCGAGATGAGAGTCGATTATCGGCTATTTATAAATAACAACCGTAAATACAGATTTATAGCATATGTCCGGTAATTCATAAAGCTAATTTACTAATTACTAAGCTAATTTAATGTCAATGATTTTTTTCTTTAAATTTTATTGCTCATAACCGTACACCATAAGTTCATTTTGTCACTGGTTATTGAGAGCTTGCAATGACGTAGATGAAACGTCATAGAATCTCGTAAAGCGACGCATGGTGAGGCGCTGTTAAAGGCCTTGAATACAGACTAAATAGGGAAATGGACTTCAAAACCGCGTGTAGTCAATTCTCGCTTGTCGTTCTCGAACTAGCTCTCATTAAGTCTCTAGCATTACGAAGTATAGGAAGTGTCATACTTATTGTTACATACCTTATAAACTTATGGTACATGTTAAACCTTAAATTACTGCAAATAGTAAAGTAATTACTATTTTTTTTTAAAGACAAGTTGGGAAAACCAAAATATTACCTCTCCGTGTCGAGAAGATTATATAAACAAAATTATCCAATGAAAACACTTTTTCCCTCATCCTTTATATATATATAGGAGGCAATGAATGAAATATATCACAATGCACGGGCCTTGATAGATACAGGAGGCAATGAAGGAAATATATCGCATGCACGGGCCTTGGTAGATATAGGAGGCAATGAAGGAAATATATCGCATGCACGGGCCTTGGTTGATACAGGAGGCAGTGATAATCTCTCTTTGTACGAGAGGTTTATCTTTAATATTTAAATAAATATAATTATTTTTAATTATTTTAATCTTCAATAATTAACATTAATAATAGTTAAATCGTTTAAAATAAAGTTATACCTATTATCTTCTCAAACTTTGCTAATATTGACGTTTAAAGTGAAGGGTACCCCTCTTCCCGCTTTCTTCAAATTTTGGGGTATATATACGATTCGATTCCATTATAACAGTAAGGAAAAAGCGCAATTGCGAAAACCTTTGGTGGCCGATCCCACCTTAGGGAGGCTAGACGTTTCTCGTAACCCTAGCTGATCGCCGCGTATATCCTAAAACCAAACGATGATAATGGAGTAGAAGCCAATGATACAGATTGGTGTCTATGTGGAATAGACGGAAGACCAGTGGATGGTGGTGATTAGAAGCCAGTGTAAGTGCAGACTGGTGTCAATGTGGGATTGACAAAGAACAGAAGATGATGGTGTTGGAAGCCAGGTAAGTACCAGGCTGGTGTTCATGTCGGATGGACAAAGATCAGAAGATGGTGGTGTGAGAACTCAAGTAGAGGAGCCATTTCCGTGACTGTGAAAGCAGTTCGGAAATGGCGAACACGTTTGCTCCGATACGCAAACTGCGAACGCGGTCACGTGGGTGTAACAACGGACAGACAGACAGACACACACACAGACAGACAGACAGACAGACAGACAGACACGGCCGTTACAGAACCTCTCCTGGACTACGTCACACGGAGAGGTAAAAAAATCTTGATCAATAAATTAACAAAAATTACGGTAAATTCACATCTCTACGCGTCGCCACCAATAACAATTGAATCATGGAAGATTCATGATTTATTCAAGTGAGGAACCATTCACTCTTCGTAATCGATAACCCGCTGTACAATAAAGCCTTGTGATTAGCCTAATCTTGTCTCATTACCGCGACAAAAGATAATGAATGCCCTAAGAAGGATATTACAATTTAAAAAAAGCCTTATTTAAACAGCCTTCAATGACGTCAGTTACTAGACTCCTCCTCGGTTATTAGACCTAATTAAACGGTAATTAAATTTAGCAATGGCTGGTCGGTTTTACTAAAGTCAGGTAAACCTATATTAATGACTATAATTTGCGTCAATTTGAATACTACAAGGTTTTCAACTTATTTCGTCATCATATATGACGTTCATTTTGTATCATTTTGTATCGTGATCAAAGTGCGGTCCCCCTAATTAAATTCTAAATTTAACTCAATCAATCTGACAAAATGGAGACTAAAAAAGAGTAAAACTTTGTTAGCTTTATCATAGCCACCCTTTATTTTTATAAGGTACTTTTTTACTATAAAAATTTTTTAAAATAATTTTGATTAAAAAATCCTTTCGTACTAATTTAATCCATGAATAAATTTAAATATATTTTATCTTATAATTTATTCAAAAATTTCACTAGGGATTGTTAATATGCTTTGGAAAATGTTTAAAGAAACAAATTTTAAGATAGCCAAAATGATAAAAATTCCCCGCAGTCATTCAGGGTCACGTGAGCCCTTTTAGATCATATTACGAGAATTTATGGGGAAATTTAATCGTTCTTAGGGATACGAATAAAATGTATTTAAAAATTAAGTTTGGTCAGAGATGGTTTCGACTCGCGTTGTCACCGGAAATTCCGAAAAACAATGAAAGGAAAAACTAGTAGGTATTAAAATATAGATGAGCAATTTAGAAATTTCAGGAAGTACCTTTGCAATTGGCCATATGTCTAATCAGCGCCACTAGCGGATGGTCTGAAAACTACTCCCATAGAGTCTAGGTATATTTAAGCGGGTTTGCAGAATTTCCGCCAGGTGGCTCGAACGCCGCGCCATCTGACGGAAATTCTGCAAACCCGCTTAAATATACCTTAGACTCTATGGGAGTAGTTTTCAGACCATCCACTAGTGGCGCTGATTAGTGTTCAAATTATTATTCTCTGTTACCAAATAATGCATGCACGAACGACAAACTGTTGCTAAGTTAATTTATTAGATTAGATTAAAAAATATATTTAGGTTCATAATACAAGTTTGAAAGAACTGGTTATAAAATAAATCATTGAGGATTAGACTTATATCTTGATGCATCCTTACACCACGAGATCATAATTGAGACTCACTTATTCATAAAAAACTATTAGCAGACAACAACTTCTAGGGCGGGGCTTTCATTGTCACATGATACATATCAAGGTAAAAATAGATCTCATTATCTTAGGCCTATTTCCTTATCTTATCTGATTTCCAACATGCTCCCCTATTTTTGTCTTGATATTCATCCAATATTTTCTTTTTAGTAATTTAAATAACAATATTAATGGTTATTAAAGTATTCGTTAACGTTTAGTGATTGACATAATAATATTAATAGTTATTCAAAAATATTCGTTAACTTTTAGTAACTTACAATATTAATGGTTATCAATAATACAATTTCATCATTTTACAGAAATCATCAAATTTTCTTGAGGCTATCGCCTTTGTAAATAAATCAGCAATATTGTTATTAGATCTTACAAATGCTATATTAACGAGTCCCTTTTCCACACATTCTCTCACATAATGGTATCTAATATCGATATGTTTTGTGCGTCTATTTTCTATGTTGTTTCGTGATAATGATATTGACGCTTGATTGTCACAAAATATATCCGGTGTTTTAACATTATATTCCAACTGAAGAGTTATTATCTAGGACTGTTCACGAGCTCGAGCCAGCTCGGGCTCGTGACGAGCGAGCCGAGTTCGAGCCGAGCCGAGCCGCCACTTTTGCGGCTCGATTAATTAACGAGCGAGCTTTTTTATGGTCGAGCCGAGCCGAGCCGATAGGCATCGAGCCGAGCCGACTCGCGAGCCGGCTCGCGAGCTTAGTCACTGATATAGTGCTTTCCTTTTAGTCTTTATTCTCTCCACCAATAGCGTTCCGTTGTATTTTTACATGAAATAAAGCGTGGGAAAAATCTCTCGTCTCTAACCTTGAGCATATTTTAAAGAGCGGGTTTTACTGAACCACTACATTCCTAAACATGGGATGGCATTTATAGTCATTCTCAAGTTTGACGTTGGTAGTAGCAATTTTTTTTAAACATGTATATGTTAATCGAGCCAGCTCGGCTCGGCTCGATCATTTTCGAGCCGAGCCGAGCTAGAGCCGAGCCAAGACCCAGCTCGGCTCGAGTCGAGCCGAGCCGCCGTTTTTTTGACTCGAGCCGAGCCGAGCTTTTAAAAAGCTCGCTCAGCTCGGCTCGTGAACAGTCCTATTATTATCATTTCATTAATAATCCTATGGAGCCAGACTACTTCTTTCGCGGTTTCTGCTAAGGCTATGTATTCCGCTTCTGTGCTAGACTGTGCGACGCAGTCCTGTTTTGCTGATCTCCATGTAACGGGATTATCGCCGATGTTTATTATTACACCAGTCGTAGATTTACCATCGTCGAGGTCCATGCCGTAAGAAGCATCGGAATAGGCTTCTATGGTAATGTAACTTAAGGCATGATAGTTTAGTCCATAGTCACTGGTATCAAATACGTATTTTAAAATTCGCATTAAATTATCACAGTGTATTTGAGCTGGGTTTGATGAGTATCTGGACAACTTGGTAACCGCGTACATAATATCGGGTCTAGTGCGTTGTGCTATGTACATCAGTATACCGATTAGGTTCCGATAAGGAAAATCAACTGGGTATTCGTCTGGTGGGCATTGGTCTTTGCTGAAGGTGATTCCCACTGGAATTGGTATTTTATATACCCTCTGCGTATCGATTGTCCATTCTCGTTTCAACTTATCTATATAACCACATTGATGGATATATGCGCTCCCTTTTGTCGACAGATCAAATTCGATCCCCAAGAAATACTTTAAGCCTCCCAAATCGTTTATGTCAAATCTAGATTTTATTCGGGTCATTACGGTGTCCATTATCCCATTATTTCTAGCTATAACTATGATGTCATCGACATAAACTAATATCACAGCATTCGTCTCATAGAGATATACGCAATTACATCCGTTTAGTTTTGTGAAGTTAAGTTCTTGGAGGACTTTGTCCAATTCTCGATACCACTGTCTGCCACTCTGTTTTAATCCATATAGAGCCTTCTGTAATTGCCAGACATGATCTTCCTTGCCTAATTCAACGAACCCTTTTGGTTGCTTCACATAGATGGTTTCATCTAAATTACCATATAGGTAAGCGTTCTTTACGTCCAATTGTTTATGTGTCCATCCAAGGCATACGATGAACAGTAAAACGCAAACTCTGACTAACGAGAAATTGATCACGGGCGCATATGCCTCCGAGTAATCGAGATCCTGTTCTTGAGTGAAGCCTTGAGCAACCAATCTGGCTTTGTGCCGTATTGTTTCGCCTTTCGCGTTACTCTTGATAGCGTATACCCATCTTGTTCCGATCACTTTCTGATTAGGCTGTTTCTTGACTAAATCGTATACGTTTCGCTCTTTTATGGTCTTTAACTCAGTTTTCATGGCTTTGTCCCATTTCTCGGCATCTTGACTTTGCATCGCTTCTTCGTATGACTTGGGTACCGTAAGGCAATGGTAAGCTATGTTGCCTAGGTGTGACTTGCAATCCTTTTGTTTGTCCAATGGCTTGAAATCGAATTTGGTCATGTCATGTTTTATTCGTCGTTGCTTTAAGCATGCATCTACTTCACTATTTGAACGTAGTCTTTTGGTATCATCAGTTATGTAATAGACGTCGACTTTCCCTTTTGTTCTTCCTGTCTTTCGAATGACTTCTTGTCTATACCATCCCTTTGGTAAATCTGGATCTTGTTCTTTGTGTCCTTCGCTCTGCTTTGGCTGTACACTTTTCTGCGCTGGTCTTTTAATTGTGACGTATTCTTCATTGTCCTGCCAGTCTTCATCGTCTCCTTCTTCATTCTTATCTTGTTGTTCTGATCCTTGTTGTTCCGTCATTATATTTTGTTCGGCGTCTTCAAAAGGATCTTCTTCGTCTTCTTGGTCTTCTAGGTCACTTTGTCCTTCTATCTTGTCCTTTGTTTCCTCAGCAAACGTTACTTTCCTCTTGACTGGTTCTGGGTCTTTTCTGGTTATTACGTCTGGTTCCTCTGTTACATACGTATGGTCGCCAAGTTCACGATACATGTCCATCCCTAATCTATCTTCATTGAAGGTGACGTGCTTGCTTTCAATAATAGTATCTTGTTGGGGAAACCAAATCCTATATCCCTTAGTCTTGACAGCGTAGCCGACCATTATACCTTGCTTCGCTCTGTTTTGTAGCTTATTCCTGTTTGGTTTCGGTACATGGGCATAAGCAATACAACCATATCGTCTCAAGTGACGTACGCTGGGTGTTTTCCCTGACCAACGTGCCAAAGGTACTATGTTGGGTAGTTTTGCATGTGGTAATCGATTTGATAGATAGGTGAAGGCCAACGCTGCTTCCCCCCATAATTTCTGTGGTAAGTTAGAAGCCTCTAATAGTGTCCTGATGCCATCCAATAATGTGCGATTGTATCTTTCGCATACACCATTCATTTCCGGTGTGTAGGGATTTGTTCTCTGTACATTAATGCCAAGTTGATTACAATTCGTTTCAAACAGTCGGGAGCAGTATTCCATTCCATTATCAGTTCTTAACGTCTTTATCTGATTTCCTATCTGCCTCTCCACGAATGCCTTATACTCCTGAAATCTCTTATATGCCTCATCTTTGGTTTGCATCATGTATACCGTAGCTCTCCTTGTATAATCGTCGATGAAGGTAATAATGTACCTTGCGCCACCTCGTGAAATAGTGGGTGCGGGTCCCCAAACGTCGCTATGTATAATCTCCAATACTTGTTTTGTTGCTATCGCAGTGATTGGTCTGGACGGGGCTTTTGTAGACTTGGATAATATACACGGTTGGCATATGCCTGCTCCCCCTTTGAGCTTTGGTAGACCAACGACCATTTCGTGGTCCATCAGTGCTTTCATTCTGCTCTCACTTGGATGTCCCAACCGTTGATGCCACCTCATAACGTCGACCATGTTGCTAACATGTGATCTCTTTGTGACTTCCTGACATCTTATGTCTCGTTCTTCTCTGTGTATTTTGGCGTCGGTTATATATAGATTTTCATCCGTTAAACGAGCACTCAGAAAGAACTTATCATGGTTATCGTACATCTTCACCATCCCATTGTGAACAACAGTCTTATAGCCCTGATTATCAAATTTCCGTACTGAAATGAGGTTTCTATTGTAGCCAGGTACATAAATAACATCTTTTAGCGTTATTATTTCTTCTCCGTCCCGTATCGATAAGTCTACCGTTCCTATCCCCATCGCTTTCGTGCCTCCCTCTGCAATTTCTACTACCGATTTCATTTCTTTATATTCTTGAAACCAATCCCTGTTGTTGCAGAAGTGATGTGATGCTCCAGTATCTAACACCCAATCTTCGTTATTCTTTACAGCTACTAAGGCAGATGCGAAAAACGTTCTTCGACTATCCCTTGAATTGTCCGATTTCTTATTTCCCTTTGACCTCCAACAATCTCGAGCGTAGTGTCCTTCTTTATCGCAATTATAACACCTCTGGTTTTGTCTTCTTTGTCGCGAAGGACTTCTGGTACGGCTCTTACTTCTAGGTCTTTGTTGTCCTCTATGTCTCATGGTTGAAGAGTAACCGGAGTGTGCTGTTCCTACTATATCCTCATTATCTTCCCGCTTCTGTCTGTCATACTCAGCTATCAGTAACTCCTTAACGTTATCTGGGGTGAATTCGGAGTCTTTCCAATGGTATGCCAAAGATGCAACTTGTCTATATGTTGGCGGTAATTTATGTAGCATCTGGAATGCTATTTCTTTATCCGACACCGCTAATCCCATATCTTTAAGGTGTCCTGCTATGCTCATAACATTGCCTACATAGGTCGCCATAGATTCAGTAGGTTTATATCGACAGCTAATGAATTCTTCCCGTAAGTCTGCCATTCTTGCCTTTGATTTTGGTTCGTAAATCTTAGCTAATACATCCCAGGCTTCCTTGGCACTCTTCGATCGAGCTATTATCCTTTTATGAGTCTCATCCACCGCTAATGCTAACTTCGACATCGCCTTTTCTTCCCTTCTCTTATATGCCTTCCTTACAGTATCTGTGGCGGTTGTACCAGGGTCTACATCAGTCCCATCAATGATTCCCCACAAACCATAGTCTACTAAGGCCATTTTTATGTTGAACTTCCACAGTTCATAATTATCATCTTGTAATTTGCGAAAAGAAAACGAGCTGCCCGAGGCACCAAAATCATCGTCCGACATAGTGAACTGCTATATATTATTAACCCTTATGTCTATGTATAACACTTTCTGGTATAAGCTTACTGCATCTAATGGTTATGCACTATTATTTTAACTTGAATACCTCTTAGTCTAAATGTTACACAGTAATACTAATAATATTATACTAATATAATATAATAATCTTATAATAATATAGTCCTTTGAATATAGTCTCTTCTTATTTCTTGCTTGTACTATTGTTATTTTGACTCACCACTCGGTGCTTTCTTCTTGTCATTTCTGTGCCGTCTCGTATTCTCGAATGTTCTTTTCACTTTATACTTGTTTGATCACGTAAATGTTCCTAGTCTATTGCATGTCGTTCGTTCTTGTTAAGCCTAACCACGTTGCTCATCCTGTATGGCGTAATACCGTCTACCGCGCATGTCCGGAAATGTCGGTATGTCCAAGGCCCGTTCCGTAACCGTTGTGTTTAATTTAATGTGATATTTACCGCTTTTATCAGATATAGTTCGTACACCGGGTCACTCGCGTTTATTTCACTATCACGGCGTCACGAAATTATTAGCATTATTGGTAACCACGCTCTGCTACCATGTTCAAATTATTATTCTCTGTTACCAAATAATGCATGCACGAACGACAAACTGTTGCTAAGTTAATTTATTAGATTAGATTAAAATATATTTAGGTTCATAATACAAGTTTGAAAGAACTGGTTATAAAATAAATCATTGAGGATTAGACTTATATCTTGATGCATCCTTACACCACGAGATCATAATTGAGACTCACTTATTCATAAAAAACTATTAGCAGACAACAACTTCTAGGGCGGGGCTTTCATTGTCACATGATACATATCAAGGTAAAAATAGATCTCATTATCTTAGGCCTATTTCCTTATCTTATCTGATTTCCAACAATTAGACATATGGCCAATTCACAGGCTATTATCGGCAAAAATATGTTGACTATTCCAAACAAAAACTAAACGTATCAAACAAAGCCGTCATAGAGGGCGTTCCTGAAATGTACATCAGAAATTAAGGGGATGTTCTTAGGGCGATTTAAAGTTCTATGGCATTATGACTCAAGAACAACCGTTTAAAAGTTATGTTTGGAGTGTTCTTAAAGTTTTGTGACAATAAAAACCAACCTAGAGTAACATCAGGGCTAGACTTAATTTTAGAAGTAGGAATGGAGAACGGTTAGTATTTACGTCAATCCAACTCGTACCCCAGTATAGAGCCCCTCCCTCCAACACGTAACGAAAAGTTTAAATTATCTTATTGGCTGCTCACTTAAACTACGTTTTGATGACGTTGCTAACGGGGACGGCGAAAAATACGTAATTCCTTTTTACCTCTGTCACTATGACCCGCCTCTTCTTTCATACCCCTCCGTCCCGGTTAAGGGGGTCCGGGACTTTGACGCGTGCCCAGATTACTCTGTTCTCCATTCCTACTTCTAAAATTAAATCTAGCCCTGGTAACATCTAACACCAGGAATACAGATTTCTTCGACTTGAAATCTTTTAGAAGCCCATACTAACATCTGATTGAGGATAAGGGGAAGGGCTTAAAAGTTTGTCAAACAACACGCTCCTCCTTCCTAGCTTTTCATTGGCTATTGACAAACATATAGGACAGCTGCCAACCCTAGGTCTACTCATTCATGAGGCAAAGATAACGTTTTTACATTCGGGTTCGACTCTCATATGTCGAGGAAATCACGGCCCAGGTCGCTACCTACGTCAATATCACTTGATTACTAAGTTCACGTGTGACGATCTCCAACCCTCCTCCGCTTTAATTCAAGCAAAAAGGCCCAGAAAATGCCCCCTTATAGATTCCAAGCACAAGAAATCTACTTATACATAGTTTACAGAATACAGACTAGGAGGATTCATACCATTTACACAGGGAGGCCAGGCTTCAGGTGTTACAAAGGAAACCTGACTCACGAGTTGAGTCTAAAGCCAGGCCTCCTTGTGTAAATGGTATTCATCCTCCTAGTCTGTAAACTATGTATTCACGCTAACACCCACCAGCTATCGGAGGTATCCCAACCCAGAAACACATCATTTACAAAAACCCATCCTTTTAAAAAATAACCCAAGTAAAAACCCGTCTACCATCTCGCAGCCCAGAATCTTTCCAACAAGTATATACCACTGTATAGTACAGTACAGACTCCATTATACCACGTAACAAAGCTTCAGACGTCTGAGTAAAGTAAAAATAAAATAAATTTGAAAGAAATCCGAGTTCAAAGCTGAAAGAAAGCCCAATGGGATGCTAGAGGAACGCCAACCTCTATTCCCAGGACGCCCAAAACAAAAGAAAGTTAAAGAAATGAAACAAAAAGCGAACCTGCAAACCTTCTACCAGAAGTGAGATGAGACTAGAAGTGAAGGGCTCTAGCATTGGTAATAGATCCTGGCATTAGTGAACAAATTTGAGGATTTTATGCCGCTTCCCACGCGCCTACACTACTGAGAAAAAAATTGGTCGAGTTCCAAAAACATTTCTTACCCCCTTCCCCACAACCTAAAGCGGCCGAACACGGACGCGGCTCCTTGAATCTAGTTCGACCGTCTACCACCGCGAGCGTCTCACGTTTTGGAGGGGAAATTCTGAAACCGCCACCAGAGGGCCAACCGTTGTTGTGTTATCAAGAATATTCACTTTCACCGAGTGAAGAATTTGGTTAGCTCAGTACTTCTAGTCTCATCTCACTTCTGCTTCTACGAAGCTGCTGGAGGAATCAAAGATCGATTTTTCTTAGCCTGTTCTAGATACAGGATTTCTGGTTTTTATAAAAAATAAATAAAAGAGAGCCAAAAAAAAACCTGACTTGGAACGCGAACACGCAACAGGGATAAGACTCGAGGGACGCCAGGGACCAGTAGGTTGAGGAAGGGACAAGCTAAGTTTTATAGAGTAGGGAATCTTACTTATTTTGAAGTAAATCGTTATAATTACTGTACAGGGTGCTGCTAAACACTCAAATAATAACTTGGTAAATCAGGGATGATGGGCCATATGCGACATGCAATGAAAGTCTCCCAGTGTACCTTGCTTTCGCACGCCCCTACTCTTCGGTAGACTATTTTTAAGTGCTGCCGCGTAGCGACATTTTTTTGAATGAGAACTAGCTTCTTTTTTTTTTTAAGACACAGGGGGCATCTTGGACGTTTTCGTACCGTACGACCTTACCGAAACGCTAAGCATTCTGGGAGGACTTCGTTGCGATATGTTGGGGTACAGACAGCAATGTTATATGGGTACGGTATGGTATGGAGGTTTAGGTTTTATTCCTCTCTCTTTCAGGGTAAACGGTGCCATTTAGGGCAAAATTTCATGTTTTGGGTAGTTCTTCTATTCATATACAAGGTGTTCCCAAAAGGTTAGAGTGTTTAATTAAATAAGAAAGTCATTGTCATTCAGTTTCTAACTTAAATTTAAGGGGTCATCTGTAAAACACTCTAATGTTCATAACTCGTAAACTTAGGGCAAAATGTCACAGAAGTTGCATTTTTGACTCAAAATCCGATATCAGGGTTCGTACGAAATTTTTACATTGAAAATCCAGGACTTTTCCAGGTTATCCCAGACCAAATTTTGGCAATATCCCTGACCATTTTAAGGTGTTTACCAGAGCCCACTTCATCACACCTGCCTCATATTTAGAATTGCTCGAAGCATAGCTTAATATACCAAAAGAAATCCCTGACTTTTTAGGAAAACATTTTAAATCCCTGACTTTTTCCCTTATTTTCCATGTCCCTGACTTTTCCAGGTTCCGTAAGAACCCTGCCCATAGAAACCCACTTCAATTCGGTCCAACCACCCTTTTTGAAACACACTCACTGTACAATAATATTACGATGTTCGTCAACCAGCTCATCCACGAACTCTGGCTCTGGAAGAATGTTTCTCAGCCAGAGCATAAGACCCCGAAACTTAATGGAGCGAAATTTATCAACACCTTGTTGCTGGCGGATTCTCAGTGGGCTGTGGCTTGCCTGCGATACTGTATGGGAAACTTAAAAAAAAAAAAGGATCCATCCAACGCACAAAACATCAGACTTCATTTTTCTCATAATACGTTTTTTTCTCGCTCAAAAAAAGAAATAAAAAAGCATCACGTTCAAAACGAATTTCGAGTTTTCATTTTTTGATGAAAAACCGCGCCCCAAACTATTCTAGAACGAAATACAGCTTTCACACACAGACACACAAGCCATTAGTAACCAAAACTAGTAAGTATGACCAAGTAGTTTGGTCAAATTCAAAAATAATGCAAAATTTCATGATTTAAAGTTTTTTTCTTCTCTCTCTAAAAAAATTATGTTTTATAATCATGTCTTTAAACTGAAAACTATAATCATAAGTATTTAAGATATGTTTCATTAGTATGACACTTTACAAGAATCTATGACGTTTCACCTAAGTCACTTCATGACAAGCTCTCAGTAAACCAATGACAAACTTATGGAACACCCATTTAGTCTGTACTAAGCCTTAGACAGCGCCTCATCGGGAGTCGCTTTACGAATATCTATGACGTTTCACCTACGTCACTTCATGAAAAGCTCTCAGTAACCAGTGACAAACTTATGGAACACATTCTTGTGCTACAATATCTGGTACTTCAGTCATTCCATTTTGTTCTCTTATCTATTACTTTTTCTATAGTCTTTGTCCACTAAGATATTTCTTAATAATTCGTTAATGAATTGAGATTGTGCATAATGAACAAACATAGAAACAAAACACTTTCCCAAATAAATACATAGTTTACAGACTATGAGGATTTATACCATTCACACAAGGAGACCAGGCTTCAGGTGTTACACAAGGAGGCCAGACTTCCTGGTGGAGTCAAAAGCCAGGACACCTTGTACAAATGGTATGTATCCTCCTTGTCAGAAAACTATGTATATAATATTACGGCAATGAAGAGTTTCATTCATACTTAATATTATCACGTTACTTATATTATTCATACGGGTACAGAAAAAAATAGAAAAGAAAATGATTTCTTTTCTTAGTAATATGTCCGTCTGAAGGCGTGTGACTAATACTGTCTATTAGAATTAAAGGGATGATGAACTATAGGCGTCAACCATAAGTCAAGGTTACACGATTTATTAAATCGATTTTAATTAGTTCAATAATTATTCTTCATTGATTATTATCTTTTCTTATCCTTGTCCTATTCAAATGAATATTGTTTATGATTAAGTAAAAGGGAGGAAATTACACCCTTTTAATTATTTTTAATTATAATCGTCGCTTGCCGTGTCGCCTTTTAAAATAAACGTTTATCCAACTAAAATGAGGTTGAGATCAAATTCTTTAGAGATGACAAGGACTTGCTCATTACCTTGGCCCCCACTCAGCCTTGAACGATTAAGAATGTTTAACCAGATGTAATTTTAGAAGCAGGAATGGATAACGGTTAGTATTTACTTCAGTCCAACTCATAGCCCAGTATAGAGCCCCTCCCTCCAACACGTAACGAAAAGTTGAAATTATCTTATTGGCTCACTTAAACTACGTTTTGTTGACGTTGCTGACGTGGACGGCGAAAAATACGTAATTCCTTTTTACCTCTGTCGCTATGACACGTCTCTTCTTTCATACCCCTCCGTCCCGTGGAAGGGGGGTCCGGGACTTTGACCCGCGCCCACATTACTCTGTTCTCCATTCCTACTTCTAAAATTAAATCTATCCCTGGTTTAACAGAGTTAAAGATATTCTCTCACCAACGGTCTAGTAACATGATGGCATATTTGCAAATTTTTGATTAGCAAAATAGGTTTATTTATCATCTTTTCGCCGACGCTACGTCCCACGTGTTTATCGAGTTGAAATAATGATACCATCTTATTCGGAGCAAAATAATCTAAAAGGTGGAGTAACTTTCTTTTATCAATGTTTAAAATTGACTTCACCATCCCTTACGCAAAGAAAAAACGCCTAATATAAGAAAAATGGCCCAGGGAAACCCAGAAATCAAGACTCCCCTAAGTATAGTCCCTGAGAATTTCATGGGTGACAATAAACAAATATCGTAAGATCGCTAAAGACATTTTGTCCACTTTTTGTTCATTGTCTTTTAAATCGATTAATTGCAAAAAATATTTGAAAAAAAAAATCGCAAGTTAGAGTAAATACTTAAAATATGCAAAGTAACAGTGGGTCGAATAAAATTCGGATCTAACTTATTAAGTGGCAACTACTTATTAATTTTTGTATTTGCATTCATTATGGTTCAATTTAATTAATTCTGCAGAGGATAAGTAACTAATTTCTCCGTTCTATGTAATTATACTGCTATATTTCTACAATTGCGAGGAGCATAGAGAGGTTTAAGTCCATAACTTACCTAGTACCGTTGTAAATCATGGTTTTACAATTTTATCAGGTGTATTATTTAATTTTTAACATTTTGGAGCTCAGAAATTCATTTGGGAGTACTAAAAATGCTATAAATAGACTATTTTCAAAATTGAGTATGCAGGATCGTCTGCTTGTTTTTAGGATTACTTCGAAGCATCCAAAGACGTTACATAGGGCTTCACCAAATTTGGTCCGTATTGTTTTACGTCAAATCTATCGTCTTTGGGTAAAACAAATTGGATGTTCCTTACTGAGACAACACGCTGGTCGAAGACCAGACTCTATTTTACCCCCGACTTTTGAAAAAGTGTGTACCAAACCTATAAAACGCTAATTTAATTTATTGCTAAAATTTTAATAGGTATAAATTACCGCTTACAGAAGCGACGGCGACGGAAGTCTCAGTGCCTTTGGGGAGAGTGAAGCTGAAGGATGGAGAAATTTGATTAAAAGAATGACCCTACCCTCGATATAATACTCTCTTGCCTTCTACGTATAATAATAATCTAGCATAATAGCTCCAAGAATTCCAGGGACGTAAACGCCCATTCAGACTAGAGACTAAAATCTCACCTTCCCGTCGGTCGTCTCGACCTGTTCAGAAGTGAGAGCAGACGACTTAAACGATTTTTGAACCAAGACTTTTGAAATACTAATATAGCCGAATCCAAAATAACAAATACCATTGAGTTGAGAAAATTACCACTAGAGTGGCCTTTCATCCACAAGGATATAGACCAAATGAACTTTATCACGCGCTTGTGGCGCCATCCCGGTGCAAAAAAGGGAACTAAACGAAAAGGCGGGAAATTTGACGAATTTCAAGAATACATGTAAATGGCCGAAATTCAAGTTCGTTTTCTAGATGGCGACACCATCGTTTGATAAACTTGGTGGCTGTCCGTTCGTCCCGTTGTTTTAAAAGTGTCCCGCGTTCCCCCAATAGGCAGGTTAACGCAAAGGCCACTCTAGTGGTAATTTTCTCAACTCAATGACAAATACCGCATGAATAGTCCTAAACTTTTCATGTATCGTCTGCTAAAGCGTAGCCCACACGATCATGCGCAGGGCCGGAAACAACAAAAATTCTTATAGCACATGTGTCCAGTGATACTCCCGTTTGACTGGAAAATTTTTAGCACATTGTCCGCTGGAGTGCGCAAAAATTGTGTCGCGTCTTCACAGTCAAGCTATCAAAACTTCGGAAAAATTTACTGGTCAACCGTCCAATGACCCCCTTAGTTTTTAGAAAAAATTATTGGACAATGTACAGTGTCGTGTGCTTATTTGCGGCCCTGATCATGCTTCAGTAAGACATGATCAAATGGAGGGCCATCCAGAAAGTTTTGGGGGCCCTGAGGAAAATGAAGAATTTTTGCGCGCCCATAAAGACAGCCCTACAGGTGACCCCCCCTTCTCGACGGCCCTAATAGACTGGGCTATGGCTAAAGAAAAGGCACGGACCCCCCCCCCTCTCGACGGCCCTAATCGACTGGGCTATGGCTAAAGAAAAGGCACGGACCCCCCCTCTCGACGGCCCTAATCGACTGGGCTATGGCTAAAGAAAAGGCACGGACCCCCCCCCTCTCGACGGCCCTAATCGACTGGGCTATGGCTAAAGAAAAGGCACGGACCCCCCCCCCCCTTCTCGACGGCCCTAATCGACTGGGCTATGGCTAAAGAAAAGGCACGGACCCCCCCTCTCGACGGCCCTAATCGACTGGGCTATGGCTAAAGAAAAGGCGCTAACTAGGTGGTACCATCTGGACACTGGCACACTGCAAGACGAAACAGAACATTTTCAAACTAAACCCGCGAATCTTTTACGCGCAGTCGTTGACTTCACCGACATGAATGGAAGATTCTTTTTAGTGTAGTCTGAATGGGGCTTGGGTATTCTTTGTAAGGCATATGTCTACTATAATGTGTGTGTATATTACTAAGCAGGGCGGGGCACTTTGCCCGTTTGGTCGAGATAAATCCATCGGAAAAAGGTTTTTAATATCGTTTGCCTTTAAGTTCCCATTTTTCCCTCGAAATGCGCCCGCCGCCCGGCTTCGTTTTAAGTAGAATAGAAAAGGAGTCGAGGTCGAATGTTCGTTCGTTCGTTCGACAGGGAAATGAAATCACATTTTTTTCTTTCCCTAAAAAGAATTTTTGGTGGCACGGGGCGAAACAAGTTTTCAAATTTTGATATTGACTAAAAAAATAAAAAAAAAAAAAATTGTCTATGTCAAATTGAAACAGCGTGTATTGTAGTAATCAGAAATGAATTAAACGAGAACGTTCCGAAGTAATCAAATGTGCGGTCTAATAGACCTATTCCATAATGTAGGCGTGGGGTGGGGTTCGCTCAGGTAACTGGACACGTGACCAGTAAAACAAAAGCACTTATTAAGTGGTCAATGGCCTTGCACTTAAAATATTTTAAATTAAGGGCCAGTAGACCCCAAATAATTTTATTTTTAAACTGGTCAAGCTAATTTTTAAAGTGGACATTTGTCACCAGTTCATCAAATTTGGTCCGTATTATATTGTCTTTAGATCGATGTCAGTATCAAATATAGTTTAAATTATAAAATGAATTTAACTATTATTAATAATATAATTTCAGCCATACCACTAACTATACAAAAAGGCTACTGACCCCTTCCCCGAGCGAAAAAATATTAAAAAAAAATTTTTAAAACGATGGATATTAATTAAATTTAATATATAAATAATCCTGAGCGAGCTCTGCAATTTTGGTGTCTAGTCAAATGTGATCTCGATCATAAAAGAGAAAACTAAATTTTGATAAATTTGATGCTAAACTATACGAAAACTTCGACTAAGTCAAAAATATAAGATATTATAGGACCTTTCATGAAATTATAGGATAATATAGAACAGGTTCAAAAACATAGGATTTCATAGGAAAAAAATTTATCAAACCTATCCTTTAGCTTATGGAGAAGAAGCAGCGGTATGGATAATTTTCCCCAAAAAAATTACTGGACCCGTAAAACAGGTACGCGTGTTTATGGGAACGTCAGTTTAATCCACTTCTTACGTAACGACCGGGGTGATCACCCAGGATGTTCCCAACAAACTAGATAAATTGTCAAAACATAAGAATAAGGCTTCTATTTTTATTTAACAAAAAAAATAATAAAAAATAAAAATCCAGAACTATCCCAAAATAATATCGAATTTTTTATGTTATCGAATTAAACTGTTACTAGAGGTTATCTATAGAAAGAATTACACCCTTCTGTTTAAAACAAGATGGCCCCGGCCAGATTACACTTTTGCGCGCCCTCTAGTGACTAGAATTAGTATTACTATATTCATTGACCCCGACAAATTTAAAATTTTCAGGTTTTTTTCCATTGTTTATAAAATAGCATTCCGATTATGAATAAAACCAATCTAGTAAGAATTTGGTTTACAGTTTAATTAAATAAGTAATTAACTGTAGTGTTCAAGTCTTGGTGGATTAATTAGGCGAGATATACTAATCAATATCCAAGATTTATTCTACCATATGATTATGGTCATTCGTTACATTGGGTGGCAAGGATGCCGCTTGAGTGCGGATAAAGAAGTGAGGAGTGTTCTCTCCCAAGGTCGGTCAAAATCGTGCAGGCACTATAAGGTTAGAGTATAGAGCCTGTTTTTGGAAGGGAATTTCGCGGTGGCTGGTTGGGAGGGTTGAGAGCGCGCGCCCCCCTAAGATGACGTAGTAGTGTTCCACTAAAGAAGTTCCTCGCGAGAGCCGAGAGAGCACCACGACCACCCTTTGGAAGCGCTTTTTAGTTCTAAATTCTCTCTGGTTTTGAACTTCTGACTCGAGTTTCGCGTTTCAAAATTCAAAGTTTTTTTGGACTGCTGAGGCATGGTTGAGGCGCGTAGGAAGGTCTCTTGGTTTCTACGCACGGCGCTCGCCGAGTCACCGATGCTGCGTTGCATCGTCCTGGCAAGGCTTAGATTTTGTAAGCATGATAATCATTTTGTTTTAAATAATTGGAATTGAAATAACAAAATTTAAAATAATAGATATTTAAAATGCCGGGCTACAACTGTGTGACAGTAGTTGGTTGTGTGAACAACGTCATGAAAACCAAAATCACCGGCGTTTCTTATCACAAGTTTCCTGTTGAAACGTGGGTTCGTAAGAGGTGGATAGAGAAGATTAAAACAGAGAAAATTAATACAAAATACTCGAAAGTTTGGTCGTTACATTTCGCAACTGAAGATTTTGAGTCTGATTTTGAATCTAAACTTCTAAATATAAAGCCTAGAAGATACTTTAAGAAGAATGCAGTTCCTTCCTTATTGCTCGACAATAAATGTAATTCCTACTCCAAAGAAAACTGTGATAAGAATTTAAATATTCCAAATACTCCCAAATTGGACTCGTTGAAGAATAACTCGGCTCCTTCCGTATGTGATAGTCATTCAAAAGAAAACTGTGATAACAATTTAAACATTCCAAAATCTCCCAAGAACAATTATAAGAATGAATTTCATAAATGAAAGGAAAAAAATCCAGTCTCAGGACAGAAAGAAAGAGAAAAAGATGAAAAAAATTGTAACTTAAAAATTTGTAAACCAAAAACTTTTAAAAATTTAAAATCTCAGATGTAGAAAATTATAACCTAAAAATTGTCAACCAAAAATTGTAAACCAAAAAGTTTTTTAAAATTAAAATTTACAGATCTCAAAATAACTTTTTTTCTAATTTCAGAAAAATCATAATTTATATTTAGAAAATTACGCATGTTAAACACAATAATCGTAGTATAATACCATCATTCCCTTCTGACAATACCTTCATTACTAATAATAGTTACAATACCTATACTGAAATATATTTCACTACAATATTTAAAATTCTACTGAAATATGTTATTCTACTAAATTATATCTAGTTTAACCAAAGTACGTAATTTAAATTAAATATATAATTTAACTAAAATATATTAATGTAAACAATAATTATAGTGAACTATTTCACACTTAAATCTTAATATGTGTATTTAATAATAAATATTTCATCCGGATGAATATAAATATTAACATCAATATTAATATTTATGTTAATATATTATTAATCCTGATTATATATTTATATTTATATATATTTAATATTAAGATTTGAGTGTAAAATAGTGTTCACTATAATTATTGTTTGCATTATTATATATTTTAGTTAAATTATATATTTTGATTAAATATATATATATATAATAGAGTAAAATAATAGAGTAAATTTTGTTTGTGAACAATATATATATATATAATTATATAATAATTATATAATAATAATAATATAATAATATAATAATAATTCAAATTCAAATACTTTTTATTAACTCTATAATGCAACATGCTTATAGCACTTTTAATAATAATATTAATGAATAAAACTAGAAGTCCAAACTTAAAAAGACAGACGAGTTTAAAAATAGTATAAGTCTCCTCTCAGGTTCTTCTCCCCGAAATAGTGGAACACTATGACGTCACTAAAGCGAGAGAAACTTTCTACGGAAATTTTCTAGGGCGAACGTTCCGAATGCTCTTGGTTCTCTCCTATATCTTATGCTTAGAAAATGGGGGTTACAATCAATCGATATCTGAGGATGGGCGCCATCTAGGTTGTGTTTGGAATAGGCGGGAATTACGAATATAGCAATACTCTCCCGTGGGATTAAAACCCAGTGACTGTATGAGTCTTAAGATAATGTGAGGGTTTAACAATAAAATTCGAAGATCATTGGCAACTTGTAATATTGCGCTATGCATTTGTAACAGTTTGGTTGAGCTTAATGAGGTAGATTGTAATTCAGATTTAACTTCATTTAAGTCACTATTTTATACTGTCCTTTATGAGGTTATTGTTATTATGGTGAAAAGTTTGTTTAAACTCATTATTTATACTGTCCTTCATGAGGTTATTGTTATTATGGTGAAAACTTGGTCAGTTTGTAAGTCTCGTTAATTTAATTCCCCCTTTCCCAAAGAGAGGGTCTGAAAATTTAAATCACTTGGCAGAGACTGGAGATCTTCAACATTCAGTGACAGACTCTGAATCTCAATGGGCATTTAAAAAACTGTATAAATTTAAATTGAAATTCCAAATTATAATTAAATACTTTTTGTTTGATACGTTGATATTAACGTAATCAATCCTTGAATACTCTATTGGTACTATCAACACCATCGTTAAATTTATTACTTAAATAATATAATTTTTTTTAATATAATAATCAAATTATCGACTTATAATTAGTTAACTTTAAATGAGTATGTTTCATTGATTAAAATTACATTTCTAAAAATTGTTAGGTTGATAGCACTTTCATGTTTCATGTAGAAATTTCATATTTCCGTGGATGGAGAGATGAACATGTTGATTCCGTTTGTCGTTGATTGAAATTAGATTCATTTTGATCATAAATTTCATTTTATATTTTGAGTTGTTGATTTTATGAGATTGTTGATTTTATTTTTATAATTATCACTTACGTAACTGTTATTAGTCGATGAACCCAGCGAGAGTGGAAACTGCCAAAATGATTAGTTGATTCCGTTTGTCGTTGATTGAAATTAGTTTCAATTTGATCATAAATTTCATTTTATATCTTTGAGTTGTGGATTTTATTTTTATAATTATCACGTTATTAGTAGATGAATCATGAACCCAGCGAGAGCGGAAACTGCCAAAATGATTAGTTAATTTTGCAAAGAATCTACCTATTATTTTATGTCAGTTCCGTTAAGTGATCATTTAATTTTAAACTTGCCAAACAAATAGTGAGCAATGATACCTCCGTCCCAAACTAGTTATAGTTTTAAAACGCTGACTCAATACATTTAATTTATTAGTAAATCAACAACGCTGACTCAATACATTTAATTTTATTAGTAAATCAACCTCCCTAACTTTTAAGCAGACGATTCTTCAAAAACGATATCATTGGTGAAATTAGAAAACTCTCTCTGCTTATCGCGCCTTCAGTCGGGGAGAACTTTAATTTCTTTTTTGATTAATATGATAGTATTAATTGTAATGTTTATGTTCCCAAGTAGAAATCTAATCTTGCCTAGGATTAAAAAGATATATAATAATTATTAAATAGCAAAAAAAATTGCAAGGAACACAGCGCTAAAGGCAGTCTGGCGCGCGTGCGAAGTCTGTCTGTCTCTTGGATCTCTCCTCCTCTAGCGCGATACAATATATATTCGACAGCATCCAGTGGCGGGCGTCGGGGAGGTGGGGGGGGGGCGGTCCTCTCTCTCTCTCTCTCTCTCTCGTCTCGTGGCGGGCGTCGGGGCGGTGGGGGGGGGGGGTCCGTATCGTTGTACCTCTCTCTTCTCTTCACTATAATTTATCTGGCTCTATATTACAAGCAAGCGTGGCTTCGTGGTAAGGCGCGCGCTCGGGCGTCTTCACTGACGTCTCGTATGGATTGGGACATTGCGGGTTCGAGGCCCGGCGCCGACAGAAAAATAATTTCAATTGAAATTAAATACGTTACGCCACCTATGAGGTGTGAGGTGAACTACGGGTGAATTTCGAGTCGAAAATTCGCGGGAAATTTGAAATTGAAAAGTTTATTTATGACGAAACTTATTATGCGGTTACACCAAATCCAGCCAGCCGTCCAGCCAACAGAGGTCAGAACAATACTTTCGCTGCTCTAAAGAGCGCAAAAGTAAAAAGCAACATTTGATTGTGTTATGCAAACTTTTATATTGAGAAACAAGAAAGGCGTTTCTTTGAGTACTATATTTAAATTTATATTAGGAAATATTTCTCGTAAACAAGTTTCTTTTAAAATGTAAAAATATCAAGTCAGCATGTTCAAGATACTTTTCTGAAAGCCATTTTCCAATATGACGGGATAATTAAACCGAATGTTATGCAGGCAGTATACAGGATAAAGCATAAGTCTATAAGATATGTTCCCTAAGTACTTCGTAATGCTAGAGACTTACAGCTCGAGCTAGTTCGAGAACGACAAGCGAGAATTGCATGTCTACACTCGGTCAGTTTTGCAGTCCATCTTCCCATTTAATCTTTACTAAGCCTTGACAGCGCCTCACCAGGCGTCGCTTTACCTCGAATCTATGACGATGGAAATATTATACTGCTTTTCAAAACAAATAAAGTCCGCTTTTGTAAAAGTGTTCTACTATTTTAGCAGCTTGGGCGAGGCTAACTCCACGGGAATTTTGAGGTTTTTTCCAAGTTACACACACACACAGAGCCTTCACTTTTAATTTCACATTTTTCCACAAAAATTTTCATTAATTTCGTTAGTTTTATGAATGTTTTAAGCAAGAGTGAATGTTAAGTTCGCGTCGCACGCTTTTTGACACGCTCTTTAATATTAAACATCCCCCCAACCGCCAAGAATTCAGAAGTACATTACCTGAAATAAACAACTACCCTTGTAGTTAAGTCAAAAGATGTATAGTCTGAAAATTTAGCGAGGAAATTTTGGATTTGGGTAATTGGCCGCCATCTTGGATGACTATCTATCATACCATAGGTATGTTCCTTTCTATACTTCGTAATGCCAGAGACAAAGCTAGTTCGAGAACGACGCGAGAATTGCCTACACGTTTTGCAGTTCATCTTCCTATTTAGTCTGTACTAAGCCTTTGACAGGGTCTCATCAGGCGTCGCTTAACGAGAATCTATGACGTTTCACCTACGTCACTTCATTACAAACTTATGGAACATATCTTATGATACACTACAATCAATGACAAACAATTATAGGTAATTTAAAATGGTAAAATTATGGTATGCTATAAGTCGGTAATATAGAGAAGGCAAATTACTGATACACATATTTACATAACATTCCATCAAATAATTACCTTGCAATTAAAAACGCGAGCTTGTAACGCCATCAATCATTAAAATAGAAATGTTTTACTTCACGTAATGAATATCTACCTTCGTTATATAGAATCTCTCCTGTCACGGCTGCGTAGGCACACCTTATTACAAATTCCTATGCAAATTAGCTCTTCCATTTTTATTATGCAGGTACTCACTCTCTTCACGAAAAACGCTGTAGTATCCGCCTCCTCCTCCTGAACAAAACTCATCCTTACATCCATCCCTTCCTAGGTTTAAATTAATATCCCACCCCCAAAATTTATTTTAAGCCTGTTGACCTTTGACCTTTTTTAATAGCCTTTAAGCTTTGTCGTGTGACCTCCCCCTAATTATTGCTAAAATTACTGGTCAGTAAATGGGGGACGCCGCGCGGAGAAACTTTTAAAAATCACTAGAGGCAGGCAGGTGGGGGATAAGAGGGAATAAATATTCCCATGAATTGTTTAAGCGCATTTTTTATTACCCCATTTTTGACACCAACCATCTAATTTAGTCGAGAAGTTATTTCCAAAAGGGCCCGGGCGACTTGGGATCGTTGCTCGTACCAGGGAGGAGTTCAAAAAGGAGCAGCGAATTGTGGGGTATTTCATGAACCATCAATCTAGGACGACCAGAAACTAGGAGATTTTTCCCCCGCTAACAACGTTTGTGCGCAGTTGCCCCCAAATTTCGCAGGGTACACGCACCGCGGTACAAAGTTAACAAACGTGACGGTTTTGGGAAGGGTACAAACGTATTTCTTCACATTTTAATTTCCCTGAATCACTTTTACATTATCCAAACACGCAAATATTCATTTATTTCCCATTTTTAATTTCTAAATTAAACTTATTTAGATGCAACAAAAAATAATTAACATTAAACTCAAGGCTTAACAAAATGAGACCAAGCGGCCATTTTACTTGTTTACATTGTACAGTCTTTCTCCAAGACTTTGTCGTCTGCTAGCTTTTTTCATTATTATTTTGGGACACTTTAGCAAGAAAACGTTAACATGGGATCCGCCATTAAGATTCTGGTTCATTATATAGAAGGTTCATGTTGTCACGTGGGTTACTATTTTTATACTGAGCTACTATTTTGCGCCCTCTCTCCAACAAAAAATGTACTATTTAAAAAACTCTCATACTGATTAGGCAACTATAACAGTTGCTTTTTTCCTTACCTAGATTTTCACTAGAGGGAAGTTTGTAGTGCGAGTTTCGGGGAGTAAGATGGTGCTTGCCACGTGGTAAATTATCGCCAAGTTTCCAACATCTCCCTCTTTCCCCTCAGTTTGAAAAGCGCGCGTACAATTTGTCTCCTTTCCAACTGCTCCCTGCTAGTAGTGTTCACTGCTCAGCTAGTTTCAGAAGCGATAATGCAATGTCGAAGTTTTGACAAGGCTTTTAAATTTTGGAGGACTAACTTCCGGCAAAAAAGTTAAGTATTAAAACTGGTAACTCCCCTGGCGAGCTTCAAATCAAAAATCCTCTTCCAACTATAAAAGTCGATTGGAGTTGCTATATATATACGTGTGAGTGGGGTTGGACGCTTGCAGACAGCGCCCTACAATTAATGTCATACTCAATTAATTTCTCCAAACATTCATTTAGCATCAATATACAAATCACTCCTTTTAATATTATTAAATTCCTTCATTTATAAAGGGATAATTCGCATGATTTTATCAAGAATGCATACAGCTAGTTGGAATCATTGTGCATGAATATCTCCTTAGTTATTTTCTATGCGGGTTTTGTGGCCCGGACTTGAGAACTTACTATTCGTGGGTCACGCCTCATAATTCTGACGTCTTTCAAACTGAGGGATTTCATTGGTTTTTATAGATGGGCTTTATAGCTTTTGGGTTTGAACATGCCGCCATCTTTTAAAATGGCGGCCCGAAAAGTAATGTTCAAAGAAGGTCCCTTTGATGAAGTAGAATATATAAAACAGAAATCCTTTGTATACTTCTAAAAAAATATCTATTGCGGTTTAAATAATATTTGACTAGATCCGGAAGGAAACGGCACAGTTATGACGTCGTCCTTTTCTTGTCATACACCTTTCAATGAAGACATGGCGGTACTACGTGATGCAACGTTCCACTAGTGCTAAAAATATACCAGAAACAAATAGCATAATGGTGCTGGGGGTGGAGCAAGTTTGAATTGCCAAGGCCCTAAAGCCAAGTCCCCAAAGACAGAGGTTTTATCGCAATAATATCCGACCCCTCTAAGTGAATCTAGTAAGTGTCCTATTAGGTAGTTGGCCTTTTATGAAAATAACGTTCTTTTTTCGATCTATATGTTACTGGGGAGGGATGATAGTTAAAATTTGACACGGGTCGTGGAACATTGATCAAAGTTAATTCGTTTTCTCGCTTCTAGCGTATGCAGTCACTCAAACTAGTCATTCGCATGGATGCTTTTCGCCACAAGCTCAGATTTTTTTTTCATGCGCTTAGGTGTATTTTTGGATATTTAGGGTGAAAATGCGGGAATTCCATAGAACTAACCCTGAAATTCAAAATTGAACATTTAAAAGTTCACTCCCAGTTTTGGTTTTTTTTGCTACCGGTTGCTTGAAAATAACGAAAACAGATCAAATTATTTCAATGCATTTCATCAAAGCCGATTATTTTTAAATATTTCTGGTTTTATAACTAGGAGGGTTTGTTGGGTTTTCACGTAAATTTTGGTACTATACTAGGTAAAGTACTCATTTAGGTGTATAAGAACATGCATTGAGTGATATTATAAACCCATACTGATCAATATAAAGATCAAAACACTTTTAATGAGTTCTTGAAAACATTAATTAATCTACTATAGAATCGGAGCCTCCGAAATAAACTAGGCCCATGCGTGTGGCGAAGCGAGAATATTTTTTTAACTAATTTAGTTCGCCGTGTTTTCCCGTTTTACGACCGTAAAATAAACAAAGTTCAACCCCGTGACCCTGTCGACTGCTTAAGTATTTGGGCCAAGGTCGCGGATTGTACGTATACGGTTTTATTACTCTTACTGAATTATTTTAATTGAAATAATTTAAAATCTAATTTTATTTAAAGAATCATGGTTTCATACAATCTATTCTAACCAAATGATTCAATAAAAAGTGAAGAGACCCAAAAACATTTACGTTAATTTTAGGATGAAACTTTTCTCTATCATAAAATTTTATGAGTGACCCCTAAAATATCAACGATAATTTAAGGAAGACCCCTGTCACAACGGTAATGTGAGCGCCATCTCGTACACATATATGGTGAAAATATTTTCCTTAACAAACTGGATATTTCCCCACATAAAATTTGACATGCATGGGCCTAGTTCATTTCGGAGGCTCCGATAGAATAAAATGAGGGGGATGTTCTTTGGGTGATTTTGAGTCCAAAATGTAATTTCTATAACATTTTGAATTATGATTGGAGTATTTTACGGATGATCCCTTAAATTTAGTTAAGAAACTGAAAGACAATGATTTCTAATTTAAATAAGGGGTCATCCCTAAAACACACTCAAATCTTAACTGGAAAACAGTGGCTCGGACGGAAAAGTGTTACAGAAATTGCATTTTCGACTCAAAATCGCGCAATGAACATCCCCCTTAATTTATGCAAGACTTATCAGAAACACCCTGTATAGATATATTCTAGAAAAAATCGATAGGTTAACCCGTCAAAATCAGACGATTAAAAGGCCTTTTAATTTCAACGTCAAATCCCATTAAAATGGAAAGAAATTACGCAAATATTCCAATAGCTTAATTTCATACTTCGTTGATTAATATTCTAAACTTCTTTGTCAGCTTTCACAGAAAGCTTCCAATTAAATTCATATTGGCAAACTTATAAAATTACATCGCAATACTTCCTAATTTAATCTAAATTTGCATAATGCATCTTTCATGTCCGGAAGGAAACCTTGTTACTTGTTGCCCCCGTAATATAAAGGAATACCAACGCTAGAATTAAGGCGCGAAACACGTCAAGCAAGGAAGTAAGCCTGCTTTGTTTAAGTGGGAATTTTCTCCTCCTTTTCTCTTATTTTCACTCGTAAAGAGATTAACATTTATTTATCTTGAATACAATCTGTCGATTCTCTTTAATATGCAAATTTATTCACTCCCTTCCCTTCCCCCAGTTCCGGTCTTGTTTCCCTTTCTCTTGATGTATACAGACTAGGAGGATTCATACCATTTACACAAGGAGGCCAGGCTTCAGTTGTAACACAAGGAAGCCAGACCCTGGTAGAGTAAAAAGCCAGGCCTCCTTGTGTAAATTGTACTACTCCTCCTAGTCTGAAAACTATGTATTCAAATATATTCTCGTGTTTTCGGAGACTGTACATACACACACAGCATCTGTTGGTATACTACTTAACCCTATGACCTCTCGCCTACTAAGGCGCCAGCTACCACAAGATTCAGAAAGATGCAAGTGTTGTTTCAAAGGGGCGTTTGGTTCGGGAGCTAACAAGATAAAGTATAGATAAGGAAAACAATATAACTTTCTCGTATCAATATTGATGAAAAGCATTACTCATTATGTGCATAATTAAAGATAACAAATTAATCGGAAAAGGCTAAGTTTATACGTACATTAGACTTAAAATTTAACCCAATTATTATTTACTAGCTAAGTTATCCTGCATGCGTTGAACAAGGGACTGCAAGGAATATCCGCTTGTTGTTGTCGAACTAGCTCGAGCTGTAAGTCCCTTGCATTACTAAGTCTAGGACTCTATAAAAGGTTTTTAGCGTTAGGTAAATAAAAAAAAATTTCGTTTAAAATTATGTCAAGAACCTCAAAGTATTAAATAATACATGACATCACAAAGGAAATCCCTAAAATATTCAATATTAATAATATCCGACAATATTTGTTTTTAGACAATATTTTAAAAATTCAGATTCACTTTCCAAACTAAATTTTTAACAAAGAGAAGTCATAAACTAGGATTATTTGAATTAATATTTAATAAAAACAAACGACAAAACGCCCAGGAAATGTCAAATACTACCCCTCTAAGCGTAAGGTATGACGGCGTATCATAAGTTTATAAAATACGTTCCATAAGTATGACACTTTCTATACTTCGTAATGCTAGAGACTCGCCGAGAGTTGGTTCGAGAACGACAAGCGAGTATTGACTACACTCTGTTAGTTTTGCAGGACTTTCATCTTCCTATTTAGTCTGTATTAAGCCTTTGACAGCGCCTCACCAGGCGTCACTTTACGACAAACTATGGCCTACGTCACTTCATGACAAGCTCCAGTTTGTAACCAGTGACAAACTTATGGAAAGTATCTTATGAACTTATGGCGTATGGATGGATATACGATATATATATTTAAAGATGAGCAGTCTTTCTTCTTGAATCATTTACGCCCGCGATTTTGTATAGATTGAGAAAATAAGAACAACACCTGCTCTTTGAAATAAAACGGCGTGACACGTAACGCGTTAGCAAAAAGAATAAGACTAGATTTAGGTCGAACGAATAAATAGGATGCGATACATTTGAATTTCCATCAATATTAGAAGTATATTAACTAGAAGCAGGGATAGATTTAATTTTAGAAGTAGGAATGGAGAACAGAGTAATGCGGGCGCGCGTCAAAGTGACGGACCCCCTTCCACGGGACGGAGGGGTATGAAAGAAGAGGTGGGTCATAGCGACAGAGGTTAAAAGGAATTACGTATTTTTCGCCGTCCCCGTCAGCAACGTCATCAAAACGTAGTTTAAATGAGCCAATAAGATAATTTAAACTTTTCGTTAAGTGTTGGAGGGAGGGGCTCTATACTGGGCTATGAGTCGGACTGAAGTAAATACTAACCGTTCTCCATTCCTACTTCTAAAATTAAATCTATCCCTGCTAGAAGTAAAACGTATGGGATGAGAATTGTCAGGTATGGGTTCATAGACGCTTTACAAAACTACTATGACATTTTGCCGGTTTAAAAAATGGCGGTTATTAATGTAAAAAAACCTTTATGGATAATAAGGTTTCGCTAATATTTATTATATTGGTTTTCCTATATGCTATAGACGGGCCTCATAGCTTTTGGGCTTCGATTGACGCCATCTTTAAAAATGACGGCCCGATCGAAACCTAATAAAAATTTCCTGACGGGCTGATGGGCACAACGCCGTGTGCCTCCTTTGCTACAGTACAATAAAAATAATCAAAGAGAGACAGACAGTGCCAGAACATTTCACTTCATGCATAAGTTTATAAGATATGTTCCATAAGTATGATACTTCCGATACTTCGTAATGCTAGAGACTTACAGGTCGAGCTAGTTCGAGAACGACGCCAGAATTGACTACACTCGGTTAGTTTTTCAGTCCATGTAGCCCTATTTAGTCTGTACTACGCCTTTGACAGCGCCTCACCAGGCGTTGCTTTACAAAAATCTATGAACGTTTCACCAACGCCATTTCACGACAAGCTCTCAGTAACCAGTGACAAACTTATGGAACATACATTATGAACTTATGCTTCAAGTAATACAGTTTTGTCTGGCAAATATATCATCAACATCACGAGGAGAGAAGCAATAGAGAAGAGACTCTAGAGAGAGAGTACGGGGCTGACGTCGTTCTCAATAAGATTAAAAGAGAGATTCATCTCTCACTCCTCACTCCTTCTCCCTCACTCTCTCTGGAGCATAATCGATTGTGATTATCTTTTCTTTTATAGCTTCTTCTTTAGAAAGAAGGGCCCTACTACTCCCCTAAAATGAATGCCTGGTTGACTCCCTTAACTTCAACTTCACAAATTCTTTTTCTGGTCACCGGCATTCTTAAAGAGATAGCGAACAATAGTTCCCGTCAGAATCCTCTCCCTCTCTCTCTCTCGCTCGCTGGAGAGAAAAGGAGTCAAGAAGGCATCAATCCATGGAAACGGCCAAGAACACAATGCATCCTTTCCCAGAAATCGAGAGTGAAAAATTTTTATACAAATGTGTTTACGCGCTATGTTGTTCTGAACAATAGAACGTTGCTCGACGGTGCATGGTCTCTAAGATGCTTCGTATAATGAGGTTTTTAATACCCAAGTTTTATTGTTATTTGTTAAACGAAGGGATCAAAGCGAGAATGAGAATGCATTATCGAAAATATTTAGACTGAAAGTGAAAATAAAAATTTCATTTTAACCTAAATATTGGGTCCAATAAGTCATTGGAATTTTTGATTGTGGGAAGTTATATTGTAGTTTCGATTTTAGGAGTGACCCCACTGTGAATCAGTGGCATTAATTGCAACGGAAGACGAAAGTGAGGGGCTAATCACTTCGAAATTAACTGTACGGTTTTCGTGTAATCATTTTAGCACCGTCAAAACAGTGGGCACGTATGAGAGAGACCGAATTCTCCGTCAGTCCCCTTTCAAAACCGGTACCGAGCTGTAGCTCAGTATCAGAGTTCCGCACAGGCTCAACAGAGGCAAAAAAGTCAGAAGTTTGTTAATGGGTCACGAGGCGTCTGGCTCCAAGGCTGTGCGCCGAGGTGGGTGCGCGTGAGAGAGATATCGGGCTGTGCCGTTATAGTTACCTTACCCCTTCAATCTGACTCTCCTTCTTATACGTGCTCACTGGTACTCAAAAGTAGTGTTTATCTCGGCAACAGTTTGTACTGGCGAAAAATACGCGGGTAACACACGGTATGTTTGTCAGGGGTCTGCCTAGACACGGTTACCAACTTACCGCGAAATTTTTAGATTAATTTTCCCAGACATTTTTCTACGATTTTCCCTGACATTCTTTTATTGTTCAAATTTAAAAAAGGGGTGATATAAGCCTACTATTTAGTTTAATCGCATTTTATGAATATGCAACGTCTGGTCAAACGTGATCTTACTAAAACGGCGTTTAAAACATCACCCAGCTAAATCGTTGACCCCCAGATATTTTTGCTACTATTCCCTAACTTTGTTGAAATTCTTAAAACTCCCTAACTTTTCCTTGACCCATTTTAAAATTCCCTAATTTTTCCAGGTTTTCCCTGTCACTGTGGCAACCCTTGTTGAAACGTTTTCATCACGAATTACTTCGCTTTCATTTGAAAAAATATTACAAACAGAAACGGAGCAATGATTTGTAGGTCGATCCAAAGACGATAGATATATGGCTTGAAACAATAAGGAATTTGGTGGACTAGTAACTTTCAACGTGATAAGCCTAAAGAATTATTTTAATTATAAATTACCCCGTAATAGTAGGTCTAGATCGACCTATTCGGATTTGCGTAGGTCAAAGGTTAGACGCCACATGCGGTGAAACGAATGATAAAATTAGTCATTTCTTCTCGGGCAGTTGAAGCGTGCGGTTTAAATTATTAGGGTGACTGAGAGAGGTTAGATGTAATAGAAATGGTGAAGGATCAATTTATGTGCGGATACCTTAACCAATAAAAAGATATTTTCGTTCCAGAAATTTCAGAGGGCCATAACCTCATCGTCTATTTAACATATTGGCATAATACTTATCATTATATAAGATCAGGTACCAAAAAAAGAATAAATTCCTCATTAAATATTTTAAATACCTGTATAACGGTAAATAATAAACAATTTAAAAACCAGTTTCTTTACACAATTAAACATTCGAGACGATTGACGTGCTCGTTATTACAAAGTAGTAACAAACTATATCTTCTTTGTATTTATTTAAAACTATTTATGCCCTTAAAAGAACAAAGCTTAGTCAAAGTAAACCTGTTTCTTTAAAGAGAAAATAAGAACAAAAATTATCAAATAGGAATTTTACGAGACAACTGGGATACTTCGTTTTCCCATGGTTCGTTCAATCAGCACGATTGAATTCGATTAAGTTATAAACAAGAACTTGTCACAAACTCTTAGCATAAGTTTGTAAGATAAATTCCATAAGTATGACACTACCTATACTTCTTAGTGACGTGTTTTCAATTAAGTGCCGTAACTGAGTAACTTTAATTTTAGCTAACTGCCCTTTCAAGAAGAAACACGTCTAATGGAGTTGAAATACACCTAAAAATAAATTCATTCAAAATTTACAACGGCCATACGAGTTTCTAAACCGGGCTTTCACGAATGAGGGGTGATCTTATTGGTTCGCTTAGAAATGCGCAGAGGCAGAATTTTAGTGTCAGAATGTTTTCAGCCAATGAAAAAATGTCACCTTTGAGTTTGTATTTCTGTTCACTAGATGGCGCTTGCTTCATTTTCAATTTGCCCCTTAACGGGCGTATATATATGGCCAGATTGTTTATTTTATTTTTAGGTCTATTCACAAGCATTCTTAGTTAGAATGAATTCACGTTTTAACTTTACATTCCGAAGAAGTATAATTCCAATACCATTCCTTATTATTCTTGCTTTTTAAATTTAATGACACTCCCATTCCCATTCCCACTCCATCCTTAATCATTGTTGTTTGACTAAACAGTTTATTTTAAATTCGTCAATATAAAGAGCTAATAAACAAGTTTTCAAGCTAAACGCTATCAACACGTTTCAAGTGCTGAACTACCAAAAGCGGTCTCCTTTAACTCCAGTTGCAATTAATAATTCTACAATCAAAATTAAGACAAAATGATGCTACATAAATGGAAAACAGCCCTTAATCCTCATCGAAATCAACCAATACAATTTTATTAACCCATTTTTTGCAACCACACAAAAAAAGCGATGGATCATACAGATGGATATCTGAAGCTATTTCATTATAGCCTTTGGCAAGGTTGTTAATTTAAAAAATGTACATAACTGGAGCGAAATAGGCACGAGCTAGCACGTGACTCGAATCAAAATGGCCGGTTTAAACCTGGGATCGAACTAATGTTACTTTTTTCAAAGTGCTAAGCAAGTTGGCGCGAAGAACTCGTCTGAAGGGAGGGGTCCGTTCGTTCGACAAACTTCAAATACAATTTTTCTAAAATTTATTATAATTTTTTTTTCTTTTTACATATTTTCAAAAAAAAAAATTAACAGGGGTGCGCCCCACCCATGGTCTGTGAAGCTCACTTTCACGCTTAGGCAAGGAGAACGAATTCATATTCAACAGAGAGAGCTAGTTCCTGCATGGCTATACTCGTTAATATTACAAAATTTCAGACGCATAATTACTCGTGTCTAGGGGAAAAAATAGCTCTCTTAAAGACTGAATCTACACTCAAATTTCATTAAAGGAAAAGTTCAAGTAAAATAACATACCTTAAAAGAACGGAATATTTCCAACTATATAAGGAATTAAATATTAAAATAAAATAAATGATCTCTTATTACAAAATAATTAGCATTTAATTAGTCTTCAAAAATTAAAAGAACTACTGCGCAATCCGCCATTGGTTTGGTGGCGTCTGCTGGCCACCCTTACCCTTACCAATCAGGGACGGGGGGGGATAAGGATCGTTTTAAAACTGGACATTGGACCAGCAACCCCCCCCCTGTCCTGGAATAAATAAACTGGTCCACGACCATTGACCAGGGCGTGCCGTCTGCTAAACTATAGAGGTGGATAATTAAAATAGTTGACTCTGGTTACCTTTGAATTTTCTTAGTGGTGCCGTGGACCACTGACCCCCCTCCGATTTAATTTTTAAACTGGTCCATGCAATTTTTAAACTGGTCATTTGCCCTTTGCCACCGCCTTATTTCCCACGCTGTTACCAATCTCAGCCTGTAAGAATTCAACCAATCAATTTCGTTGGGGTATAGTCTTGTAACAAGAGATCTTTTATTTCTTTTTCAATATTTAATTTCTTTTATATTTAGAAAAAGGCGGTGGGTTCTTTTAAAGGTATAATGCTATGTTACCTGAACTTTTCCTTAAAAAAAAAGAGCACCGGATGAAGGTAGATGACTTCTACCACAGGGAATACCATATACCGTCCGGGTTTGGAATTACAATTAGGAAACGAAATATATTTCGTAATATATGGATTTTTTAAAAATAATTTTTAATTTCGTGATGGGCATGGGTTGTTGGCCACACAGTTTCTGTGTAAGTTCGTAAGATGTGTTCCATAAGTTTGTCACTGGTTACAAACTGGAGCTTGTCATGAAGTGACGTAGGTCATAGATTCGAGGCGCAATCAAGGTTTAGAACAGACTAAATAGGAGAAGATGGACTGCAAAATTAACCACCGAGTGTAGTCAATTCTCGCTTGTCGTTCTCGAACTAGCTCGAGCTGTAAGTCTCTAGCATTACGGAGCATAGGTAGTGTCATACTTATGGAGCATATCTTATAAACTTACGATTTCTGTTTAATTGTAGGGTCAGTCTCTCAGTGTATACCCTTTACTGTACAAATTTAAAGTTATTTAAAGACATCGCGGGTGGGTAAGAATATTTGAAATACCTCACAGGCATCACGTGAGGCCAAGGTTACAAAGACTCCATATGGTGTGGGACTTCTCACCTATTCCCTGAAGTGCTATAATTATTTAAATTAAACGAACTATACGCTTCTTTGAACCACGCCTCTCCTAGGTCACGTGTCTGACGAATTTCAAATTATTTTTACCCATCCGCCGATGGTACCTTTAATATATGTCATAGCAAAATATAGAAAAAACACAGAGAATCTTTAATTTTAATTCCCGGATGAAACTTCGAGAAGTGGGCGTGTACTAGCTCTAATTTTAATTAATTTTTATTTTAAATTTATAGTCAAAGTTAAAAATTACACTAAAAAGCATTAAAAACCGCCACTATACGCCTGACGTAACACATCGTGGGCTTTTTAAGCATATATAAAATATTTTAAACAGTTAATACAGGGTGCTCCAAGAAGGGTAATTAAAGAATCGAAGTAATCAATTTTGAGTTGAAAACGTTGTATGAATTTTTGCCCATAAGGGTGGTCACCGTTTACGAGTTATAATTGGAGCATTTTATGGTTGACCCCTTAAACTTAATTAACAAACCGAATGACAATGATTTCTAATTTAATTAAGGGGTCTTCCCTAAACACTTTAACCTATTTGGGAACACCCTGTATATATGAACAGAAGCTTTACCCAAAACACAACCTTTAAAAACTTACATTTTATGGGTCAAACTTTTAATTGTAGAATATTACTTCAATAATAATCGTTCAATCGAAGTATAAACTGTTAAATTAAACCTCTCTCCATTACGTCACAATAGAAAATACGGCAACTCAATCATTTTTGAACTAATTTAAATTAATTCGAGTTGGTTGGCGCTATTTAATTTTAATCTAGTTTAAATATCGATCGATGTATTATCATAATCGGGGGAATTAGGTCAAATTAACCCAAAAATTTATAAAAACTTACATTCGCCCATTCAATAAAAACTAAGCGCGCCCTGCCCTTTGCAAAATTAAATGCCTTAAATGATTTTTAAACTATTATGAACAAATTATTGCGGAGTAATAATCAAACATATTTAGGCCCGCACACTGCACTCCCTAACCTAAACATTAATTGTGTAATTTCTCAATTTTAATAATAGTTATTTAGATCGCCCGTTTGGATAAAATAAAACAAAACAAAGCAAAAAGAACGTATATAGAAAAATACCTGTTTCAAACTGAAAATACAATAGAAATTAAGGTAGCAACTTTAATTTGCGAGGGACAAAACACTCGAAATGTAAAAGGTATGGTTCCCATTAGCTTTGAAATTTTTTTAAAAAGAAACGTGTCAAATTAATTTTTGCATAGTAAATCCTAAAAATAAGTGAAACTTGAACGCAAAAAAAAGCTATATTATTAAACGGTGCAATAGTTACACCAGAAGGTGATAATAGAAGAAGGATGACACTCTGTATCCTCCCAATGCTTTAGTTACGTAACATGATTCTTCCCAGGCGAGGGAGCCCTTTTTGTTTGCTCTCCTGCTCATCAAACTTCAGATGGGCATCACACCGTGCTACGGTGGATTCTATAACTGTTTGGAACTAAATACTCAGTAATCAACCCACAAACCTCGTCCACAAGCGCTTGCGCCTTGACAAATAGTTAAGCGCTAATAGAGTAATGATGAGGGAATTATTTATCGCGTATGTGATTCGGTTTAGTAACCTTGCTCCAAATGTAAAATGATGTTGGGTAGAATCATCTTACAATTACCTCGCTTTGTGCAGTACACTTCTCCCGAAAAGAAATATTATATACTTCTGGTTATACGAATGCTCCTACAAATTAATACGAATTGCTTATAAATAAATTTACAGAAATTATAGAAAACTAGCTTTTACCCGCAGTGTCGCTCGCGTGTAATAAGAACTTCCATCAAAATGATGTAAAGAATGGGTTGACTAATATATTTGTAGCACCCTAGGAGCGAAGGCACTCGGCGTTGCCAGTCAGCCCGTCGGGACATTTTTATTACTTTTCACGCGGACATTATTCCATAAAGAAGGCCTCTTTTAATAAATTTCTGGCCGCCATTTAAAAAGATGGCAATAAATGGAACCCAAAGAACCATTCAGCCCGTCTATAGGTTAAAGCAGAAGTGAGATGAGACCAGAAGTACTGAGCTAACCAAATTCTTCACTCGGCGAAAGTGAATATTCTTGATAACACAAGAACGGTTGGCCCTCTAGTAGCGGTTTCTGAATTTTCCCTCCAAAACGTGAGACGCTCGCGGTGGTAGACGGCCGAACTAGATTCAAGGAGCCGCGTCCGTGTTCGGCCGCTTTAGGTTGAGGGGAAGGGGGTAGGAAATGTTTTTGGAACTAGACCAATTTTTTTCTCAGTAGTGTAGGCGCGTGGGAAGCGGCATAAAATCCTCAAATTTGTTCACTAGTGCCAGGATCTACTATCAATGCTAGAACCCTTCACTTCTAGTCTCATCTCACTTCTGGTTAAAGGAAACCAGTGTACTAAATATTTGTGAAATCGGTTGAAACGCGCGGATTTTGTTGCATAGAGAAGATGTTTTACATTTCTGGGCGCCATTTATTAAGATGGCGGCGGATTGCAAAAATCTTTCTTAGCACGCGCTTAATACTTATGAGTAACGTTCCTGCAAATTTTCAGCCTTCTAGGGCAAGCGGTTTGGGCTGGACCTTCATTATCAGTCAGTCTGTCGATCAGTCAGACTGACTTATCCGAAAAGTTGACAGAACAATTTTCGAAGTAGTTAACCCCTCGCCGTCTTACAGGTAAAAAGATAGTTTCATTTTAGTTTTTATCTTAATCTACATGTTACATAACAACTGTTTCCGCTTTGAAACTCTTCAAATAATGAGCGTGGCTATATACTTCCAGGCCAATTAGTATCCTGGTTAAAATAAAAAAGACCGCAAAAACGTTTTACATTTACTTCCAACTATTCCATGATTAGCTACGGCCACGCTAAATATAGAGCAATTTACTTAATGGAAGCCTTTTTTCTTTCGTTTTGTTTTTACCCACCATGCACCTCTTACTATACTTGTTTTGGCGTTTTTATGACCGCGTTTTCCGTTGGTTCAGCTTTATTTATTCCCTATCCTATTCCGTATTTAGTTTGCTTTTTTTTTATTACGAAATGCAACTGTTTACATTACACGGATACCGCTGGCGTAACGAAGGTATAATAAATACTGATTATTTTAGTGAGACTGTCCAACTGAGCTGAAGAGGCGTTGGTCCCAATTGGGCTGGGTCTTGGTTTCTCTGTTCTAGCGTCACCCAAGACTATTAAGAGGGAAGTTCAAGGGTCGCTTGACCTTAGGTAGGTGACACTGTGATTCAGATAAATGTTGAATTAAAGGTGGTATATTTATTTCCATTCATTATTCTTGCACAGTTCTTTGACAAATGAAAGTTCAATTTAAAGCAAGTCAACACTATTTTAGAACAAATAACTATACGCATATAAATGCACACCTTCATCACAAATTGTCATTCTGCTTGAAAAATAACATCATAACGGTTTTCTTCCCATACATAACCACTCCAGATTTCGTCACCCCTTTATTTGACCTTGTGACAAGGTCGAATAAAGGGGGTGACATATAAGGCTTGTCTGTTATTTCGCCCAATAAGTTGTTTGCACATTGGGTAAGCCTTGGGTTGGTATATCATGGCATATTTCAAGTAAAAGTGGACAAAGCAGTATCGAATAAATTGACGATTTGATCGCAACGAAAACACGAGCTGACTTGAATTATTAACAGTAACCACTTTGAATCCAAAGTATGTCCACAAAAATGGTTCAGAGATGAGAATACGTATACTGCTAACACCGACTAATTTAAGTGAGAATGTAACAAATTATGCAAACTCAGAAGGGACTTCCAAATATACTAGGAGGAGAATGACACGTAACTTAATTTGGTCGCGAAAAGTTCACTCGTAATTTAAATTCATTTAAAGAACTTTTAACAAGGAAAATTTCTGTATTTAAAGAACAACAAAAGAACCCAAAAAACATTTCCAAGATACGAGTCCTGCACCTTGGATTCTTGGGAGTACCATAAGTTCATAAGATATGTTCCATAAGTTTGTCACTGGTTATAAACTGGAGCTTGTCATGAAGGGACGTAGGTCATAGATTCTCGTAAAGCGATGCCTGGTGAGGCGGTGTCAAAGGCTTAGTACAGACTAAATAGGAAGATGAACTTCAAAACCGAGTGTAGTATACTCAATTCTGGAGTCGTTCTCGAACTAGCTCTCAATAAGTCTATAACATTACGAAGTATAGGTAGTGTCATACTTATGGAACATAAACTTATGGGAGACGTTACTCGAGTCCAAATTTGCTGACACATCCACAGCGAGGTTCGGCCCACTTGTGGGACTGACCCGGCCTTTCCATTATGGCCATCAGAATCAACTTGAATAGTCAATACGCACTAAGCTAGGCTAGCTCTTACCTCTATCAAATCGAGGTTAGAGTTCAAAGGGAGTCTGGCTTGGTCAGCGCTGACACCCAACCTGATTCTGATTGAGGGAATAGCCACCAACAGGCGTGTGTATTTTGTGATGTATTCTCAAGAGGTATTGGAAAGACGAATAGCGCTGACCTCATCGACAAATACAGCGCCGAAAGCGGTATAGCTCTTATCCTTAGCAGGCCTTGTCTTTAAACAACGATATTCTACAGACTTTGCACGCTTTCATAAACGATTTGGTTGGATGGTTGCGTACGAGCCGATAGGGAATGGCGGGAGACTTTCGCTAAATCTTCACTTTCGGCAACATAGACCTACAATAGGCTATACAGGGTGTTTCTTATAAGTCTGCCATAAATTAAGGGGGATGTTCTTTGAGAGATTTTGAGCCGAAAATGTTATTTCTACGACATTTTGACGTCCGGGCCACTGTTTTAAGAGTTATGATTAGAGTGTTTTAGGGATAACCCCTTAATTAAATTAGAAATCATTGTCTCAATCAGTTTCTTAATCAGTTTCTTAATTAAATATAAGGGGTCATCCATAAAATACTCCAATGTTATATCTACGACATTTTGACGTCCGGGCCACTGTTTTCGAGTTATGATTATAGGGTGTTTTAGGGATGACCCCTTAATTAAATTAGAAATCATTGTCTTTCAGTTTCTTAATTAAATATAAGGGGGTCATTCGTAAAATACTCCATCCAACCTTGACTCGAAAACATTGGCCCAGACGGCAAAATGGAGATAGAAATTACATTTTCGACTCGAAATCGTAAACAAAGAACACCCCTTAATTTATGGCAGATTTATCAGAAACACCCTGTATAGCAAATGTCACCTCGGGTCTATAAGAGAAAACAAAAAGGGTAGCTAAGCCTTTGGTGGTATCCCAAGGAGACTGTAATTAAGAGTGCATAGTCTTTTCTCTTTTGTGTTAATAATTAAGCTTTCGTAGAGACGTCGAAAGTATAAACATGGAGAAAAGAGATGAGATGGAGTGGTAATGATGATGGGCGACCTGCGGCACTGAAACTCTCCCAGTGTACCTTGCGCACGTTTCTACCCTTCAGTAGGTGATTGTTAAGTGCTGCCGCGTAGCGCCATTGAATGAGAACTAGCTTCTATTTTTAAGACACAGGGGGGGCATTCTCGACGTTTCCGTACCCTACGACTCTACCGAAACGCTAAGGATGCTGGGAGGATTTCGTTGCTGTATGTGGCGGGTACAGACAACAACGTTACAGGTATGGATGTTTCTGCTCCATCCCTCTCTCCTTCAAGGTATAAAAGCGCATTTTAGAGACACTTAAAAGTTGCAGAACAGTTTCTAATTCAATTTTAAATGTGCTAAACCCTATACATAAAGAGAATTTTAATGGCGTATAGGCCTTATTCTCGAAAAACAAAGCTGCTAAAGTTGAAAGCGTTAGATTAAAGTTAAGTAGCCTATAGTATGGTGATTAAGAAAAAAAAATCACACTGATTTCAAACGCTTCTGACCAAAGTGCTTTTTAAGTATACCCTGTTTCTCAGAAATCTGGTAAGGGGGGTGTTTTTTGGACGATTTTTAGTAGAAATTGTAACTTCTATGACACTTTGTTGTCCGGGTCAATGATTTGAATGTTTTACGAATGACCCATTAAGTTTAACTAAGAAACTGAAAGACAATTTCTAAATTAATTATGGGGTCATTCCTAAAACACTCAAAATCATAGCTAGAAACCAGTGCCCCATGTAGCAAAATGGAGATAGAAGTTACATTTTCGACTCAAAATTGATTTCCCAAAGAACACCCCCTTAATTTATGGCAGACTTATCAGAAACACCCTGTATATTTTCGTAAATTAAATTCTGAACTATACAAATTTAACTAATCCAAATACTTAATATTGGTATGTACCACTACCTATAGCAGCTACTTAAAAAAGCAACGTCCCTGCGAAATTTCAGCTTTCTTAGATAAGCGGTTTGAACTAGACGTTCATTATCAATCAGTACTTGTACAATGAAACCACTTGGATATTTTAATCATATTAAACTTATACAACCGAGTACCATAAAATGATTCCATTCTTTAGTCGTCTCTAATCCTTCTGTTTTAATCATTTCGTTCTTCTCTCCGACCCGGCCCCTTTTCCTTTTTTAATTACTATTCCCTTTGTTTATCAAAAAATTAATTAATCAAAAGCCCCCGTATAGTGTCGAGAACAAAACCAACCAATCTCGTATGTTATGTAAATAAGCTTAGCAATATATCATCGTTAGTTCAACAGCTCACCCTATATATCAAGAAAAGTTGGATACGCACGCTTTAAAACTCATCGCGAAAATACTTCGTATTTAGACTAGGATGTTTGATACCATTTACACCCCTCAGCACCAGGAGGTTAGGCTATTTGGTGCTGCACTTTGTTAGCCAAGTAGCCTGTCTTCCTGCTGAAAATTGCATCAATTCTCCTAGTCTGAAAACTATGTATACAAAGTTTAATTGCAAAACTAAACGATTAGAGAAGTGAAATTGCTAAAGAGCTTATCACTCTCGGATTCCCTAAACATCCCAATTAAGGATTTCGGAAAATAATTTTAACAGCTTAATGTTACACCTTTAATACAGTTTATACACTGAATATGTTGACTGACTTGGTCCTCTTAAATAAACGTAATTTCTACTAGATTCAAAGACGAATTGAAAATCGGAAATTTATTGGTAATACACCTGTTTTACTACAATTTACTGGGTAACATAGTGGGCAAATTACCATTGGAATATTAAGCTGCTGCATGAAACGGGTAATTAATCTTGGATTTAGTATATTACCGTAATGAAGCGGGTATATTACCGTAATGAAGCGGGTATATTACCGTAATGAAGCGGGTATATTACCGTAATGAAGCGGGTATATTACCGTAATGAAGCGGGTATATTACCACTGTAATACTATGGTACGCTTTTCACTGGTAATTAGCAGCGGATTTCGTAAATTATCGGTAATATAGCAGTTATTATTACCATTGTAATATAACAGTGCTCTAAGAACTGGTAATTAACAGCGGATTTGGTTACAATACCGGTAACATAGCAGTTATTATTACCATTGTAATATAACAGTGCTCTAAGAACTGGTAATTAACAGCGGATTTGGTTACAATACCGGTAACATAGCGGGTAAATAACCACGTAATATTACGTACGGTAATACGCTAGGAATTAGTAATTAACAGCTCATCTGATCTCATAAAGATCCGGTAATATAATATACGGACGGTGAACTATCGTCACACCTCTCTAGAAACATTAATTAATTAATGACACGTGATGAAATGACGTAAAAAACCAACCAAAAAGCTTATCATTGGGGAACCTCATTCGGAGTTTCGAAAACCGATAGAGTACAGGGATATCGATTTTTGATAAATTGCAAAACGTGTTGTGTGGTTTTATTTTTTAACAAAAAAAAAGGTCCCGTAGCACATAACAGCCACGCATATAACCAGGAAAAGTAGTTGTTTTTTTGATATAAGTTGGCTGGAATAGTGGGCCCATTTTGAGGGTAATTTTAAAGTATGCCGAGCTCATTTACCCCCTTTATATTAGCTATCCCCCCTCTGGGTTAACTGGCTCGTAAATTCTTTCATTACCTTATACAAGCGCATCCTTTTTAAATGAAAAAGTGATCCACATTTTCACTTCGTGCCAGGCCAGATTTCTTTTTTTTTTTTTTTTTGGTATAAATGTAACTAAACCAGGGAGCTACTGTTTATGGAGTGTTTTTTAATCTTTTTTTTTTACAAAGAGTTCAGATTCTAATCGTTTCGTTGCTCTTATTATGATTAAAGGAACCTTAGAGGGATAATGAAATGTTACCCAAAAAAAAAAAATATTATAGGCTAATAAAAGAACATCAAAGTGATTAAGAAAACTTATCAATGTATAAGTTCCTACTGATTGATTTTGACTGATACTTTATGCGCCCAGCTCGAACCGTTTTAATTACATGGCTGAAATTTTGCAAGGACATTAATCTTAACAAGAAGCGATATCTAGTTTACTCGGGAGAAGGTATAAATTCGCCACATTTCTAGCTTTATCTCCAGTCCAGACGTAGATCCGGAGTTAATCCCCGCCTCTAAATTACGACCAGAATCTCATTGGTTCTTGAAAACCCACGTCAACGCGACGCGAATGACGAAAATTACGTATTTTCCGACTGAGGAGAGGCGAAATGGCCCGGCCTCCTTTTACGTCCCCCCTTGTATTTTGAAAGGACTATGACGCGCGAATACTTAGGCATCTTATACCGTCTCCCTAATAAACTATATATCGCTTCTTGGTCTAAAGTATAGTTACGCAACAATAATGGTTTCTGAAATCCGCGGCCATCTTTAAAAATGGCGGCCAGAAATATAACATAAAAATCGTAGGTACGTTCCAACTGATTTCATTAATACTTTCGCTATATTACGTATATGGAATTTATGGCTTTGGCTTTTTATATAAAAAAGGACTAATTAAAGCTTCAAAAGTATGTGTTAAGACTAAAGTTCATTTCAGCTTAAAGGGATAAGCCTAGGCCACATTTTTTCTTCATTTTTAATCGAAAGAGGGTATGAAATTATGAAAATATCAATTGGAACCATGATTCTATCTAAAATATTAAAGAAGATACGAGCAACTAAGTTTCCGTATTTGACACTACACGTTAGGCTACTCCACGAAGCACTGGGGAGTACCTCTGTTGGACGAACACGTCAGGTGGTACTAGGCGTCCAATAAGGAGAGGCACTTCCCAGTGCTTCGCGGAGTAGCCTAACGCGTAGTGCCATCCATTACGAAAACTTAATTGCTGGTATCTTCTTTAATATTGCAGATAGAAACATGGTTCCAATTGATATATTCAATACTTCATACCCTCTTTCGATTAAAAAAGAAGAAAAATCTAGCCTAGGGTATCCCTTTAAGCTCAAATAACAAATCTGATCAAAAAAAATTAGAAGAAGCACCACATGCTTTGGGTTAAAAAAAAATAAACCCCATTTGAAACCCGGTAGCTTGAATCACGAAGAAGTTTCCAAAAACCTTTATCTTTCGGTTACGTTATAAATACAGCAACGTAATCTTATCCAAAACCCGTATGCTATAATATTTTACAAAGTTAAATAACCCTTTAATACCGCACAGAAGAAGGTAATCCCCGGTTAAATTTGACAGCACCACGAAATTAATGCAGACAAATGATAAAAAAGAAAGAAAAAAGTATTTAAAAAGTTGTTGAATGGAATATAAAACTCGCAGGTATTTCCGGGGGTGGAAAGGATTAACGTGGGTATTGTTTCGTTTTAGGTCTAGTTTCGTGTTTTAATTTAAATTTTTTTTTGTGGTAGTCTTGAAACGTGGGCTCAATCGGTTACTGTGCCTTTTCTTTTCTTCATTTCATTTGAGATATTACGATTACAAATTGGTCGGCGTAGGTTGACTTGTGACAGATTTAGCAAGGGTGGATTGTAAAATGAAAATAGAATGGCTAGGATGTTTTGGGATGCGACTTCGAAACTTCTCCTTTGATTGGAATTTTATTTTATCGAAGTCACCTGTTGGACTAAACTATATATAGCGGGATCAAATGCTTATTTCATCCCACTCGAGCAAAGTCAGCTATATCATGAGTTAATAATATGTTAGCTCCCTATAAGTTACTCAGGCAATACATTTTTATACTCCAGCGTTTTCTCCCGCGCCGCCGGCTTCCCAATTATATGCGACGCTCTGCGGCCGCCACGCGAACGAAAATCTTATTTACTCTTCTTTCCGGTTTTTCCCCGGAAGCGCGTGTAGTGGAAGCTAGCCAATGATATCGGAGCTATTTAAGCAGCCGAATATTTCGCTCAGTAGCCTCGGTTAAGAAAACAGTTAAGAGATCAGTGGAATGGATTTAGCTGTTGTATAATTTTCTGGATTCAAGTCACATTAACAACTCTCGAGGAGCCGTGCGAGCGGGATTTTTTTCCGACAAGAGAGAGCGCAACATTCGGATTTTCTTCCCGCGCGGGCGAAATGAGAAGAAATCGCTGGATACATTACGCCTATGGAGCCTGAGTAACTTATAGGGAGCTAACATATTATTAACTCATGGCTATATGGTATTGGCTGCGACCAGAAACACATAAAAGCTGCTTGGATTCATTGTGCCTTCATTTCTCCCATGTTAATAATAATATCTATGCGGGTTTTGTGGGCCGGGTTTGAGTATTTCGTCACGCCTCATAATTCTGACGTCATAAATTGTGATTTCAATGGTTGGTAGTAACGCGAGGTAAGGTACGTGCGCGCCCGCAAGATGCAACGAGATTTGAACGTTCTCGGGTCTTCTGTTTGTTCTTTTTCACAACAGAGACATTACGAGCACCTAGAGACAGTTACATAAAGACCAAATTGGCCATTTACATACAGAGAAACCAACACAAACGGACGAGGCTGCCATTGCGGGGTATTCTCCCTCCCAATGGCTGGCTTGAATTTGGTCTATTTAAGAGATTCGTGCATCACCTAATTTATTAATCTCCGCTATTTGTTGATATATTTATCATCAACACACTGATGCAAGCAACACGTTGTAAAATAAACATCTTTAAAGCTTAGTTTACTAAAAAAAATAACTAACAAGTCTCTTAAGTGCGCTTCAAAAGTTGAAAGATTACCTCCTATTCGGATTATCTTGGTAAAATTTTAACGACAAACAACATATTGAACTTAAAAAAAAGTGAAGAGAAAAAAAAAAGTAAAAGTTCAAAGCTCCCTGTGAGCCTCTTGTAAGTATTTAAGCCCCTGGCGGGATTATCTTTCATGAACAAAGATGCTTTCTTTCGACAACGATACTTTTCCCAAGATCCATTAACCAAATGGATTTTGACCACAAAACGATGCTACAGACCCGGTCAAACCAGTTACAATCAAAACAACATGGCCCCTGCCTTTACCCACGGTATCATCTCACGATGGAACATATAATACATCACTGATTCGCGCGAGAACACGGTACAAAAACATTTAAACGCGAGATCGCGTGTTTTTTAAATGGGCTATTTCGATAACGTGTCAGTGTCACCTGGTACCTAGCTTTGATTCTACAATAAAATATTTAAAAAGGGGCGTCCCCTGGTGCCAAAAAACTACGTATTTTTAGGCAGCAAGTTGAGAAAATGGTCCATCCATAACATCCGTATAAAGAAAAGTCTTACTTTATTTTATAAACGCGAGTGATTTAGCTAGTCTCGAAAGTAGTAAAGTACTTTGAACTTCAGATTGGGTATATGCCTAAGCACATCATGCTCTTGAAATAAATGGCATTGAAACACGATGTCCAAGAAAAATTATTATCGTATGCATATATTGATATACAGATTGTTTCTGATAAGTCTGCCATAATTTAAGGGGTAGGTTTTTACAGCGATTTCGAGTCGAAAATGTAATTTCTATCTCCATTTTGTCATTCGAGTCCCTGTTTTCCAGTTACTATGATCAGAGATAGATGTAATTTTAGAAGTAGGAATAGAGAACGGTTAGTATTTACTTCAGTCGGACTCATAGCACAGTATAGAGTCCCTCCCTCCAACACGTAACGAAAAGTTTAAATTATCTTATTGGCTCACTTAAACTAAGTTTTGATGACGTTGCTGTCTGGGACTGCAAAAATAAGTAATTCCTTTTTACCTCTGCCGCTATGACCCGCCTCTTCCTTCATACCCCTCCTTCCCAGGGAAGGGGGTCCGGGACTTTGACGCGCGCCCAGATTGCTCTGTTCTCCATTCCTACATCTTAAATTAAATCTATCCCCGCTATGATCAAAGTGTTTTAAGGATGACCCCTTAATTAAATTATAAATCATTGTTCTTCAGTTTCTTAATTAAGTTTAAGGGGTCAACCGTAAAATAAATCAATCTTAACTCTTGTGGCAAAATGGAGATAGAATTTACATTTTCGACTCAAAATGTCCTAAACAACATCCCCATTAATTTATGTCAGAATTATCAGAAACTTTTAATAATAACGACAACATTCCAGAGTGAAACATTTATACTTCTGGCACGGTATTAAGTATAGACAGACAGAGAGATATTTGATAGAAAGTATCATGTCTGAGGTTCAACGAGAAATACTTCTTCTAAAGAAGGATTATCATAAATTTCATGCAGAGTATTAGAACAAGAACAATCCATCAATTTCAATAAAAAAGCCGGTGATAAGCGGTGAACGCACTTTGTTACAGTTTTATCAGAAGTATATCATACTTCTCTTTGAGAGAAGTGTACCACAAAGCGGGGTGTAATTGTAACAATTCTCCCCTTTCCAACATCGGAACATTCGGAGCAAGGTTACTAAACCGAATCACATACGCGATAAATAGTTCCCTCATCATCCTTCTATAGGCGCATGTGCTAGTGGATTTTTGTCCCACGTCAAGACAATCAAGGTTTGTGGGTTGATTACTGGGGATTTAGTACCAAACACTTATAGAATTCACCCTGCACAGTGCGATGTCCATCTGAAGTTTGATGAGCAGGAGAAACAAAAAGGCTTTGAGCCCAGTAGCGTCGCTAGGGTTTGAAATTTGGGGGGGCTAAATCTGGTCAAACTAGTTATTATAAGAACTTAATTAAAAAATTGCATAATGGGTTCATTGGATAATGTGTAGACCTTTAAAACTACGTAATTTTGTGTCAACGTGAAATTATTCGTATTTTAAAGATATACAGCCTTTTATTGATAAAAACGGAACCGATTTTGAAGGATTTTCACTCGTCTTAAGTTTATTTTTAGTTTTGGTTAGCCTTTAGTTCACACTATTTGGACTCCCTTCGAAAGAACACGAAATATTTTACTGGTCTCCCTCTGTTCTTTTCTTCAAAATTGTACTGTTTGATATTGAAATTCATCTCTGCAGAGATGAAACTATCTATCATTATAATTTTTTATATATTACTACAGAATTTAAGGTTGCTAACAGCAATTTTATGGTAGGGTTTACGGATTATTTTGGGGGGGCTAAGTTTGGAATTTGGGGGGGGGCTATAGCCCCCCCCCAAAAGGCCTAGCGACGCCACTGTTTGAGCCTGGGAAGGATTATGTACCATAACTAAAGTATTAAGAGGATACAGAGTGTCACACTTCTTCTATTATCCCCTTCTGGTTTTAAACATATATATATATAAAGTATTGGAAATTGATGTTTAAGTATTTGTAAGGTCTGGTTCAAGACAGATATAGTACCGTATGTCTGCATCGCTTTAACAATGAGAGATTGGACGTTTCATTCTAAAGTTCCTTTACATCGATAAATTCTCAAGGGGGGATGCCGAGGAAGACGAACGGAGTTTGTTCTCTTCTGTATTAAATGGAATCAAGAAGCGATATCTAGTTTAGTAGGCAGAAGGTATAAATTCGCCACATTTCCAGCTTTATCTCCAGTCCAAACGTAGATCCAGAGTTAATCCCCGCCTCTAAATTACAACCAGCATCTCATAGGTTCTTGAAAATTCACGTCAGCGCGACGCCAATGACGAAAATTCCGTATTTTCCGACTGAGGAGAGGCGAAATAGCCCGGCCTCCTTTTACTTCCCCCCTTGTATTTTGAAAGGGGGACTGTGACTATGGCGCGCGAATACTTAGGCATCTTATACCTAATAAACTAGATATCACTTCTTGGTAGGGTAGAATAGAGAGGAATAATTTGGAAACTTCATACGATGGCTCATTAAATTCTAAGAATGTTAAAGAGTTTCTCTCGGATTTAATGGAATAAATTTTGTAAGTTTCATTGTATATGTGGGACGTACCAGCCTTTCGGTATATAAATTATTAAAATTGTATTATGAGAATTTTATGGCCTAGAATTAAGAAATGTTTAAGTTAACCAGTTTCTACCAGGCTTGACAAAATTTGAGATTTGAATATTAAAAAAAATATCTTGTTTGTTATTGTTTAAAAGAGAAATTGTTTTAAACTGAATAGCTGTAGGGGCATAACACCTAATTTTAAAAGTCTTACAATAATTGATAGAGCTAAAATGATTAAAATTTTGAAACTAATCGGTGTACAGTGAATACGAGAGTGATTAGCCCCCCGAGAAGATTTGATATTAATTATTAAACCATTTTTAGACGAGAATTTGAGTATATAATCTTCAAAATATTACGGTGTTTAGTTCAGGCGCCATATTGGTGGAAATGGGAGGACGCATCTTGAGCTATATACCACCCCCTGACCTATCCCTATACTAGATGTAAACACTAAACAATTACACTAACACTAAGCATAGCACTTAAGGGTCACAACCAATTCCAGGGTTCATACAACTTTTGTAAAACCGATTTCTCTGAATTTTCCATGTTTTTTTTTTTCCACATATATGGAGTAATAATAACGGGAGTGGATTTTCATAGTTGAAGCAACCCCATCAGAGCAAACCTCAAATTTCCCTGAATTTAATCATAAATTCAAAATTTACCTGAGTTTTTTGTCAAATATTTATTATTTTATTTCCCTAATTTTTCCAGATTTGTATGAACCCTGAACTCAACCTTTTACAGATTGTCCATTCGGCGTTATTATTAAAAATGCAGAAATAATATCCTCTGACAATCATAACTTAATCTAATTGCAATTAAGTTAATTATTAAACTTCCTAAGACAGTATACGGTCCATAGTAGAATTTCTGCGCTATTAAGCATACTTGAAAATGTTATTTGTTTTTTTTGGCGACCTCAAATAACTTAAAATATTCAAAGTGGACCAGAAACAGTAAGAAGAGACCCTTACCTTTAAATATTCAATCACACGAAAACGTCGCTTCCTCTTTCAATTCTTAGATTACCCCGATTCAAATTCCCTAAAATATTCATAATAAAAGAATGTTTACGATTTAAAAATGTTTTCTGGGACAGAATGACGATTTATGTTACAACGCGACGCGGAACAATTTGGGGTCAGAACTGCAGAAAATACACACAGAAAATTCAGTTAAATTTGATGGCTTTGTAATGATGTCTTTTTCTAGAGTTCTAGACGATTTCACACCCGATTATTTCTCATAATTTATTTTAAAACGGTAAATACGCAAAAAATGACGGGTAATAAATAGGGTTAGGAAACCTAAGGAGCTCAATACCAGACGTATAATTTTAAAATAATGTTTCTCTAAACTGTACCTTTTCCATCAAAACAATACTTTTTGAACACAAAAAAAATTATTTAGGAAATAAAATATTAAAGTGGTCCTAATGCGGAAATTATAATATTATTATTATGTGATATTATTGTTGTTAAGGTAACACAAATAAAGCCCTCGAATCTTTTGAATATTGATTTTAACACTATCATTCTGTTTGGAGCGAAAACGATGTAACTAATTGTGAAACTGGCGAGTGCAAATGATCTCGACAATAACGTTTACAACTTTGAGAGAATCTACAATTGCCATTCTAAATTTCTAATAGCGAAAAATACGAATAAGATCGCGACACATCGATTAAGTCCTCAATTATCGATCAGAAAGCGATATATCGATCAAATCCTCAATCATCGAACGAAATTTTAAAATTTTAAAATATAATCGATCAGAAAGCGATATATCGATCAAATCCTCAATCATCGAACGAAATTTTAAAATTTTAAAATATAATCGATCAGAAAGCGATATATCGATCAAATCCTCAATCATCGAACGAAAAATATCGATCAGTTCGAAATACATCGTGAATTGTCGATTTTGAAATCCAGAAAAATAAGAGACCAGATAGCCAAAAATCGTCATTAATCTATCTAATCGTGAGATACTTGATTGATGCTCTATAACGTTAAAATGCATCGTCACCTAAACATAGGATATCCTCACTATGTTAATTAAGCTTAACAATATCTTTATCACATTACAACGAACCCTGAAATGGCAACGAGAGTCACCAACAGACACCACCACACCGGAAATATTCATTCAGACAGGGGAGTTCCAATGAACCCGTTAAAATGACCTTATAATCCAACAAGTCACGCAAAAAAAGATTTTCGTATTAGCTACGTGTGGTTGGTTGTGGAGAGTTCGTGTCAGTTTTGTAAGTGCCTAGGCAAAAAACCACGGGCTTAAGCTTTGGCAGTGGGAGGCCATGTTTGGTACCACTTTGGTTCTATGGGCAAATAGCATGGGTGACGTCACGCTAAGGCTTCTAAAGCTAGGCTCACACTTGCACGGGAGTCGGTTGACAACTCGTTTGCCCAACTAGCTTTGAATTAACACTCTCTATTGCTAGTTCGAAGCGATTTCAACAGCCTCGGTTCACACCTTAAGACGCTTCTGTTAGTGTGCAGCTGCCTGCTTAGGCCGGTGAAAATACCCTTAGTACTAGTCTCATCCCATGTAAAATACCCCTGAAAACTAGAAACTAGCTTCCAAATGCCACTTTAAGTTGGTGCGCGAAGAAACTTCGAGAAACCGCGTTTGTAATTAGCTTATTGAGTATCAGTTTTGTTCACACTTAACTTTGGAAGCGTTTTGAATCGCTTCGAAACAGTTTCCCATGTAAGTGTGAACGTTCATTAACATAGCTATATCAGTTTTTACCCAGGTCCACACATACACACACAGACAAACGAACGAACAAACAAAATATGACCGCAAAGCTAGATGAGTTGAATAACCACACCCAGCAAAAACAGGAGGTTGGCGCCTAACGTATTAACTAAAATATATTTTTCCAACTCAAGTTACGCCTAGTGGTTAGTACGCTGCATTATAAGGGTGTTGTTTTAACACAAACAATAGGACTATAGAAAATTTTAGATGAACAATGATTATATTATAGATATAAATTTTTTTTAATATAAAATTTAAAAGCCGGCTTAAAATATTCTAAATATTTAATTAAGAATTCAAAATGTGGTTTTTATTAATATTTAAAAAAATATATATTATCAAAGCTTTATTCATAAAGTAGAACAATGCTCGAAGCTTGATTAATATAATACGCTAATGGCAGTGAAGGCACGCCTATTACCATACGACTATGGGATATTAAAAGGCTGTGCCGTTTCTATGTGTGAATTCTCTTATATTAAATTTCCATATAGATTTATATAGCTATATAATAATAAAAAAAATTGTTATCACAGCCAGTTCATTGTTAGCGAGTAGTTTTTGAAAGAAATTAAAAAAAGGGTTTTGTTTAGTTTCCCCATGAAAATTATGGTATATTATATAAACTAATGATCGAAAAATGTTTTCATTTCATAATGGGTAATAACTCAATGCTGTGACGTCGCACATTGGAAAAATTGTCAACTTATATTTTACAAAACAGTAATACTGATAAATTCCCACATGTACCGTTATGCTAATGATATTATCCCTATTTCCCAAAATAGCTGTAATTTCTCAACGATTTTAAAAAATGAATGAATTTCCCAAATAAAGTAAGATTTTTCCCGCGATTTTCCCGATTCAATAACGATTTTTCCCGCGATTTTCCCGATTCAATAACGATTTTTCCCGAGATTTTCCCGATTCAATAACGATTTTTCCCGAGATTTTCCCGATTCAATAACGATTTTTCCCGCGATTTTCCCGATTCAATAACGATTTTTCCCGCGATTTTCCCGATTCAATAACGATTTTTCCCGCGATTTTCCCGATTCAATAACGATTTTTCCCGCGATTTTCCCGATTCAATAACGATTTTTCCCGAGATTTTCCCGATTCAATAACGATTTTTCCCGCGATTTTCCCGATTCAATAACGATTTTTCCCGCGATTTTCCCGATTCAATAACGATTTTTCCCGCGATTTTCCCGATTCAATAACGATTTTTCCCGCGATTTTCCCGATTCAATAACGATTTTTCCCGCGATTTTCCCGATTCAATAACGATTTTTCCCGCGATTTTCCCGATTCAATAACGATTTTTCCCGCGATTTTCCCGATTCAATAACGATTTTTCCCGCGATTTTCCCGATTCAATAACGATTTTTCCCGCGATTTTCCCGATTCAATAACGATTTTTCCCGCGATTTTCCCGATTCAATAACGATTTTTCCCGCGATTTTCCCGATTCAATAACGATTTTTCCCGCGATTTTCCCGATTCAATAACGATTTTTCCCGCGATTTTCCCGATTCAATAACGATTTTTCCCGCGATTTTCCCGATTCAATAACGATTTTTCCACGATTTTCCCGAATCAATAACGATTTTTCCACGATTTTCCCGAATAAATAACGATTTTTCCACGATTTTTCCGAATAAATAACGATTTTTCCACGATTTTCCCGAATAAATAACGATTTTTCCACGATTTTCCCGAATAAATTACAATTTTTGCAAGATTTTCCCGAATAAATTACAATTTTTGCAAGATTTTCCCGAATAAATTACAATTTTTGCAAGATTTTCCCGAATAAATTACAATTTTTGCAAGATTTTCCCGAATAAATTACAATTTTTGCAAGATTTTCCCAAATAAATTACAATTTTTGCAATATTTTCCCAAATAAATTACAATTTTTGCAATATTTTCCCAAATAAACCGTTATGCTAATGATATTATCCCTATTTCCCAAAATAGCTGTAATTTCTCAACGATTTTAAAAAATGAATGAATTTCCCAAATAAAGTAAGATTTTTCCCGCGATTTTCCCGATTCAATAACGATTTTTCCCGCGATTTTCCCGATTCAATAACGATTTTTCCCGCGATTTTCCCGATTCAATAACGATTTTTCCCGAGATTTTCCCGATTCAATAACGATTTTTCCCGAGATTTTCCCGATTCAATAACGATTTTTCCCGCGATTTTCCCGATTCAATAACGATTTTTCCCGCGATTTTCCCGATTCAATAACGATTTTTCCCGCGATTTTCCCGATTCAATAACGATTTTTCCCGCGATTTTCCCGATTCAATAACGATTTTTCCCGAGATTTTCCCGATTCAATAACGATTTTTCCCGCGATTTTCCCGATTCAATAACGATTTTTCCCGCGATTTTCCCGATTCAATAACGATTTTTCCCGCGATTTTCCCGATTCAATAACGATTTTTCCCGCGATTTTCCCGATTCAATAACGATTTTTCCCGCGATTTTCCCGATTCAATAACGATTTTTCCCGCGATTTTTGCAAGATTTTCCCGAATAAATTACAATTTTTGCAAGATTTTCCCAAATAAATTACAATTTTTGCAATATTTTCCCAAATAAATTACAATTTTTGCAATATTTTCCCAAATAAATTACAATTTTTGCAAGATTTATGATTTATAAAATTAATTTCCCTCATATTTCCAGGTCTGCCCTAAAGTCAATTCCCCTGATATTTTCAGATCTTCACTAACGTTTTTGCTCTAAACAACTTCCCTGATACTTTCAGGTCTTACCTAACTTTCTTTTACTCTAAACCAACTTCCCTGATTGATACTTTCAGGTCTTCCCTAACTTTCTTTTACTCTAAACCAACTTCCCTGATTGATACTTTCAGGTCTTCCGTAACTTTCTTTTAAAACCAACTTCCCTGATATTTCCATAACTCACTCTACAAACCCAAATTTTCATAAACCTAAGAAAAAACGTCGTAGGTCAGCCACTTTACAAAAAAATCATACCATACCTTAAGTGGCACCGGCCACAACTACATCTTACAACATTCATATTTGAATGAAACAAATTCTCGTGAGATTATATTAATCTTGCAGAGTACCCGGACGTTATTTTATAGCAGTTTTATATGGAAAGATATTGCGTTTCGAAGTATTATGACAGAAAGCGTACATTATACAGGTTCTTTCGAAAGTAGCTCTAGCTTTTCAAGGGAGGCTGCGATAATAATAGTGTTAAGTGAAAGATAAGGAGGGAAAATGACGAACAGAGTATGATAGAATATGATGGTAGGTGTGGAAGAGAAAGCGGAGTAAAAAGGCAAAGAAAGTAGTCCGAAAAGTACTTGGAAACGCCCCTCGTAATATCACGATATCAAATAACCCGATCAAGAAAAATCCGGGGAAACTCATTTTAAACGTTGCCAGTCCACTAAAATAAGTCATTGTTATAATTTTATCACAGTCAAGGGTATGGCTATTAAATAAAGGGTGTTTCAAAAAGGGCAATTAGGAGTCGAAATTGTTATAACCCTTTTGCTCAAAATGACACACTAAAAAACTTACGATCTGAGTGTTTTACGGATGACCCCTTCAACTAAAATAATACTGTCTTCAGGGTCGAATTAAGCAATTTTGCAGCCGGGGGGTGGGGCCGAGATAATATGCACCCCCTTAAGCCGGGAAAAAGGAAACAGCAATTGTTGCTGAGGGAGAATAGAGTAATGGCAGTACTACGTATGCAAACGTCATACCCGTGTCATCCCCCTAGGCGTACAGAGTATCCCCTCTTACAAGAGCGCGCCCACATGGAGGGATGCACAGTCTACGCCCCTTACTACCGCCACTAGTCTATAGTTCAAATCAAAGCGCCCCCAACAAGCCTTACGCCCAGGGGCCGGTGCCCCTTTTAAATCCGACCCTGATTGTCTTTAAATTTCTTACTTAAAACACAATAAACGGTGGCCCTTTGGGCAAAATATCATAGAACATTTTGGGCTCAAAATTCCCCTTGGACCTACTGCACTTCGGTCCAAACACTCTTTTTAGAACGTTTTACATATAATCTCTTAAATTAAAACAACACTGTTTTTAAATTTCTTACTTAAATTTAAGGGGTCATCCATAAAACATTCCAATTATAACTTGTAAACGGTGGCCCTTAGGGCAAAACGTCATAGAACATTTTCGACTCAAAATAGTCTATAGAACCCACTGTATTTCAGTACTACCACCCTTTTTGGAACACCCTGTATTTACGTGCGTTGTAATCCCTTAAGTACATACAATGACTACTTCCTCGGTTTCTGATATGAAAAACTAATAAGTCAAACTCAAACTTGGCGAACACATACAATTGCAAATTCCGCATCAACACGCATTTAAGTAAGAATTTCAGTACCCTAGGCTAAAAATATAAGCGTTATAAAAACCTCCATACGGTTGGTTGGTTAGTTTAGAAACTACAGTCAGTAACATCATGTAAGAAGCACTACAAAGAGCGTCAAATCGTTCGTTCAGTTCGAGTACTTACGCATAATCGTCTAGCAGACGGAAATGGGGGATGGGAGAGTAAAGAGATTACTGTTAAGGTCCATTCAGACTAGAGTAAAATGTTACGTTCCCGTCAGTCAACATGTTCAGAAGTGAGAGCAGACGACTTAAAACGAGTCACGTACAGGGCCGGAAAAAGCATAGAACACTGGGCATTGTCTAATAAAATTTAAAATGTCCCATAATATTTTTAGAGCAAAAGATGTTTTCGAAGTTTTGATAGCTTCAAGCTTGACTATGAAGATGCGACACTATTTTCACACACTCCAGTGGACAATGTCCTATAAATTTTCCAGTTAAAGGAGGGGTCACTGGACACATGTCCTATATGAAATCTTTCTTATTTCCGGCCCTGGTCATGTCTATGGCGATTTTTCAGCCTATAGGCCTACTTTGAATACTAATACAGCTAAATCCAAACGTTTCATACATCGTCTGCTCACTCGATCACTTGTCACTAAGACATGATTGAGTATGCTATGGCTAAAGAAAAGGTGCTAACGAGGTGGTGCCATCTAGATACTGCAAGACGAAATTGAACATTTTTCAGACCAACCCCGCGAATCTTTTACGTGTAGTCCTTGAGACGTGTGAACAGTTTAATTAAGAGAGCAAAAAGACACTTCACCGACGTCAACGTAAGATTTAAGTCATCGTCTGAATGGACCTTAAAGAAATTAAGCCTACCTTGTAAAAATTCAAGGGCTTCTTCACGTGATAGCCAAGCGCTCTCGATAAATATCTATCTTTAAAAATCTAATTACCAACCACACAAACGCCTCTTAGGGAGAAAAACGTAGCGTAATTTTCGAACGCGTTAGGTTTTAATAGCTACCCTATATACAACCTTCGATAAATGCACCGATACGCCATTAAAATAAAATTAAAAAAAATATTTCATAATCAATAATTACATTGTTTCGACCTTTTATAAGGGGAGAATAAAAATTTTTGAGTAATGGTTTACGATGAATGGCCGCCAATATCCAGTTTACGTATAAATATTTCGTCATTTATAAATCAATATGCCCGTTTTCTCAGTTTTACAATCATTTATTATCGGGGTATACAGCCGTATATAGTTTCGAATTGCGTCAGGTGCCTACAATTTATTGTCTTAACTGCCGGTGCGCAGGTGCAGATGTTCAAGTGACAAGTTTAATGCTTAAAATCCAGATCTATTAATAATCGATAGTCTGATTCCGATGTAAAGATATAGTTTTCAATCAAGCGGATATAGCTGTAGAGAAAATTGCTCCTAGCTCTATCAACTCTTTTAACTTCGGAGCATTGTTGTCAGGATAGTTAATTGAGAACTCATTGAAACTGAACTGCTAGTTCTAGCTTTCTCAAATTAAAATTTAACTTAATTTGTTTAATTAAATATGGAAAATGTTGGTTGAATCAATTTACTGTCAATATCCAAATTTTTAATGATACACCTAACACCTGCATTCGTAATTAGTAACATTCTAATTTGTACTAATATAGAGGGTGTTTCTTATAAAGGCTCTTTCAGACGATCCAACTTTTTGACTCAGCTTGATGGGTCAACTAGAGTTGAATCAACTAGTTGGATCGTGTGAATAGACGTTGGATGAGTTGAGTCACCAAAAAAGTTGGCTAGGAAAAATTGGATCACTACACTTTTCCCTTCAAAAGTTGGGCAAGTTGATACAACTTTTTGACCCATCGAGCTGAGTCAAAAAGTTGGATCGTCTGAAAGAGCCTTTAGTCTGACATAAATTGAAAGGTGTGTTCTTTGGGTCAAACTGAGAGTGTAACTGTAAAGTGTTTAAGAAAACATGAGGTCTACAATATTTAAACTGAATTCGAGGAAAATGTTCGATCCCTCTAATAGTGCCGTCCTTTCACAAGTCTACGTCGTAAATTCTCTCTTGAACGCTAGAATTTCAGTATAAACAATAACATATCTTGGGCCAATCTTACAGCCCTAACTCAATTCACGTGTCCTCATAATAAACGTCTAAAAACAAATCGATCAAGGTGCACAATATACAGTTTACAGACTAGGAAAATTGATACCATTTTCACCAGGAGGCAAGGTTATCTGGGGCTGCACTTTGACCTCCAAATAGCTTGGCCTCCTGGTGTAAATTGTATCAATCCTCCCAGTCCAAAAACTATGAATATTATAAACGTACTTTAAGTTGGCTGTGCACAAAGAAAAAAGGGGCGATTTCATGATAATGTTTGACCCCTCCAATTATGTCACCACGCAATCAATGTTAAATTACCTTCGTGAACAATTATGTTATTAGGCAATTTATTTTAAATTACCTTCGTGAATCTCTTAAAACGCAAGAATTTCATCAAACAAATACATAAATTCGGGCCAACCAATCGCAAAACCCTATATAACTTAATTTGCGCGTGAACAGAAAGTATTCAGATATACCAATCTTTTTATGATTTCCTCAATAATAAATTTCTAGGCGATCACGAATAGCAATACGAAGGTCTTGAATATTATAAATGTATTTCAAGACGGGTGGGTATGCAAAAAAATATAAGGGGGGAGGGGGAAGAGAGAAGCATGCCAAGAAGAAACGAAATGAAACTTACCGGTAATGGGTGAAAATTACTGGAATTTATATTTATGAAATTTGTTCCTCAATGCGAGTATAGAAGAGAAGCGGGAAGTCGCCTTCGGGGAAGGTTACGATCAGTCAAGGATGGCGAGAGTAGTATACGGCGATCCACTCGCTACCTGACGTCACTTCCTGCTCGAAGGCGGTCCAGGCCATTCGAAAATGACATCAGCAAACCTTTAAAAAAAAGAATTAGAATTAGAAACAAGACGGCCCAAGGGCTCGTAATAGTAGCCACATCGTACGAGTGAATAGCCCCTCTATACCCTACCCTAATGAGTGGATAACCCCTCTATAACTTACCCTAATGAGTGAATAGTGCTATCTTTTACAATGCTTAAATGATTTACCGTGCATAAAATCAGAGTTAATAGCCCCTCGATGCCCTACTCTAAACAGTGATAAAATTATAACCGTATAAACTTACTTACGCTGTAATTCTAATATTCCGGCGAATCGAAGAACAGATATTTATGCCCAGAAACGTTTGAAAGCGAAAGTTTAGTTATAGTGATTATCCCCTCGAATTACCTTTAGCAATGCTAAAATGATCAAACGCGTAACGCTCATTTAACACTATGTTAGCTCTATCTAAACCCATACCCCAAAGATACAAGTTCAGAAGTATCCGACCCCAAAGATACAAGTTCAGAAGTATCCGACCCCAAAGATACAAGTTCAGAAGTATCCGACCCCAAAGATACAAGTTCAGAAGTATCCGACCCCAAAGATGCAAGTTCAGAAGTATCCGACCCCAAAGATGCAAGTTCAGAAGTATCCGACCCCAAAGATGCAAGTTCAGAAGTATCCGACCCCAAAGATACAAGTTCAGAAGTATCCGACCCCAAAGATACAAGTTCAGAAGTATCCGACCCCAAAGATTCAAGTTCAGAAGTATCCGACCCCAAAGATTCAAGTTCAGAAGTACCCGACCCCAATGATTCAAGTTCAGAAGTATCCGACCCTAAAGATACAAGTTCAGAAGTATCCGACCCCAAAGATACAAGTTCATTATAGTGATTACCCATTTTAGTGATTATCCCCTCTAATTACCTTTAGCAATGCTAAAATGATCAAACGCATTACGCTATCTAAACCCACATTTGAATTAACCGCCAAAACGTTCCAGTCAATCATAACATAGATGGCGATAGCTACCGAACGAGAACGAAAAGGGGAAAATCGTTATCTATTTAATTAGCACATAAATAAAATGAAAATAAATATAAAAACCCTAAACATACAAATTCATAAGTATCCGACCCCACAGATTAAGAGGTACCCCACCCCTCATCACCCCGACATTTTAGAGATAAAAATAAATAATAAAAAACTCGGAGTTTCTATCAAGTCTCTATGGCTCAATGGTAGAATCTTTGCTTACCACGCCAACGACCCGGGTTCGATTCCCGGCTGCGATCCGAAAAAAATTTTAATTAAAATTAAATCTCTAACCGAGCCCAGTTACCCCTATGGGTGGGTTGTGGTAATGTGGAGTTCCTTTTAAGCCAAAAAATAACGATAACGAAAGCGAAAACTCCGGCCACATGTACTACTACTACTACTACTACTACTACGGCTCGGGTCAAACTAAGAGCCTCATCGTATACTACGATGCGGCTAATTTTCACTGAATACATTGTAATTTTAAAGCTCTATTGTAATAAATAAACACGAGGAGTTGCGTAATATGCAAAATGCGTGAAAAAGTAGATTAAAATTGAAGGTATCAAAATATTATTTATTTCGCCTATAAAATAATCAGTTTTTTACTACAGTCAGTTGCAATATAGAGTGGTGGTACTGAGAGGGGAGGAGTTACAGGTACGTGACGTCAATATCGGTAGTCTAAATTGTATGGCCTCCGCTGACGACATCCAATCAATGGGTGTAGTTTAATATTGCCCCTCACCTTTCCACCTAAATGGCGGCAAACTTTACAGAGTTGAAGGCTTGTATCTGATTGGCTAAGCAGAGGCATGACGTTTAATGGGGGATATTTTCACCCCTTTGTCCAATGCCTATATGGTCGCCAAAAACGAAGTGAAAGATAGGAGGGTTCGAATTAAATTAGTCCTTTCCGTGAAGCAGACGACTTTTTAGGTGCGACGTCATGAGAAAGTTCATAGCAGCAGACTATAGGAAGGAATCTTATTTTAATCTTAACCAGGGTTTGAATTAAATAAGTCCTCTCCGCGAAGCAGATGACGTTACTTTTACCTCCTCACAACATTACGTCATGATCTATTTAAAAACGGCTTCGTCTGCTTATCTAAATCATCTTAGGAGAAGAAAACCTCACACCTTGGTAGAATATCCAAAGTTTAAACAAAATTCCTAATATTCATTTTAACTTCGAATTAACCTACTTTCGGGCGGAACCAAAACCCCTTCCGTTGAGCTCCTAAATACAAATCTCATATCAGAGTTGAGAGTTTAGCAACAATTTGGCAATGGTTAGCAAGGCTTAAGCCTACTGCTATTAGACATATCAATTTCGTCTAACTGCAGCTATAGACCCGATGACGACTAAATATGGAGAATTAATTGTGATGAATCGATTTGAAGCGTGCGACCGTGCAGTGGTCGCCATACTTTTACGAATTCCGGGTGACAGGAATAGCCAACTTAAAAGGTTAGGCTTTTATAGACTTAAAAGGTTTTTTAGTCTTTTTGTTACAAAATGGTTTTTAAAGGCCTATAAGTTGATAGTCCAGAGAAACTAACATATATACATTTACGTGCACTTCAAACAACGTTAACGGAATACAAAACAGTCCTAAAAGGTCAACTGCAGGTGGCTTTCGTCATAGTTTAAATATGGAAAACCTTTAACAGTACGCTGATTACGTAATATCTACTTCACAACATCTACATTTAGTAAAATTGAGCTCTGTTAAGATCACAAACGAGGGGTTAACCACTTTTTAATTGTTCTTAAGGTGTGGTATAAACCAGTAAATAATTTAATCGTTCAATCATTTTAATCGCGATTTAATAATCAGGGTTCATACAACTTTTGGTAAACAAATTTGCCTGAGATTTCCAGGTTTTTACCCATAAACTCCTCTGAGTTTTCCATGTTTTTACCTTATATTGAGAATCCTTTGGAACAAATGTTAACGAAAGCAGAGGGGGGGGGAAATAGGACTATTACATAATCAAAGGACATCCCCGTATCTCTAGTAGAACCAGACTTATGAGCCTCCAAAGTTTAGTGTAATGTTAATCCTATGGAGGGTATGTTTGTGAACATTTTGCTAATTACTTGGCCCCTGTTTGACGCAAATTTCCCTGATTTCCCTGAATTTTACTAAAAATTCTAAATTTCCCTGAGTTTTCCCTGAGGTTTTTGTCAACTATTTATTTCCCTGATTTTTCCAGGTTTCAGGGAGCCCACTCTTAAATTTAAATTCCTTATTGGAAAAATAGGAATTTTTTCCCGGAATTATAGGATTTTATAGGAGAAAAAATGTGTTTTTATAGGAAAATATAGGACTAAAAATGCTCTAATATAATACAATTTTGGACTTAATCTATGTAGAAAAGTCCCAAAAAATAAAAAATAACAAATTGGATTTTACTTTGAAAACTCAGAAGAACTTAATTAAAATATAACATAATATAATATATAAAAAATCCTAAGCGAGCTCCACAATTTCGGTGTCTATTCAAATGTGATCTCGATAAAAAAAGCTAAATTTTGATCAATTTGATGCTAAACTATACGAAAACTTCGACTAAGTCAAAAATATAGGATATTATAGGACCTTTCATGAAATTATAGGATAATAAAGGACAGGTTCAAAAATATAGGAATTTATAGGAATTATAGGACCGGTGGGCTCCGTGTAATGTAAATCTAAAAAAAGTGCTTGTAAATCTAAAAAAAGTGCTTGTAAATCTAAAAAAAAGTGCTTGTAAATCTAAAAAAAAGTGCTTGTAAATCTAAAAAAAAGTGCTTGTAAACAGGGAGCCCACTCTTAAATTTAAATTCCTTATAGGAAAAATAGGAATTTTTTCCGGAATTATAGGATTTTATAGGAGAAAAAATGTGTTTTTATAGGAAAATATAGGACTAAAAATGCTCTAATATAATACAATTTTGGACTTAAACTATGTAGAAAAGTCCCAAAAAATAAAAAATAACAAATTGGATTTTACTTTGAAAACTCAGAAGAACTTAATTAAAATATATAAAAAATCCTAAGCGAGCTCCACAATTTCGGTGTCTATTCAAATGTGATCTCGATAAAAAAAAAGCAAAATTTTGATGAATTTGATGCTAAACTATACGAAAACTTCGACTAAGTCAAAAATATAGGACCTTTCATGAAATTATAGGATAATATAGGACAGGTTCAAAAGTATAGGAATTCGCTAGAACCACATTCCACGGCTTTCAGTTAGCTAGAACCCTTCCATCTTTTACCCCAGCGGGGATTCGAAAATCGGCACGGTCGCTCCATTGTTAGTCTTCATGCTCGGTTTTCAGTTCGCTAGAACCCTTTTCGATGGAAGTCGGTCTTTAATAATCTACATCCTTAACTTAAAGGTAATAATATGATATCGAAAAATCTTGAAATTTTTAGTCAAGTGTATAAGACCAGACGAGTCAGTCACCCTTAAAATATTTTGAAGAGGCCCCTTGATGTGATTACTTAACTACCTCACATATCCTTTGCGCCTGTATATAAGTTACATTTTTTCTGGAAAGCACTTAATTTCTATAATTAACGATATTTAGAAGCGGATATAAATGGTACGCTAGCCATGGATTTCCACTAAATATAGACCTGAGCTTTGTATAGCCCAAATCTTTAGAACAGGGAAATTTACTTAAAAAAAATAATTTGACATCTAAATTCTTCACATTTTAGATGGATTATACAAAAAAAAATTACCGGTATTTTTGGCTAAATAAAGATGCTTGTAATAACTTCTTATTATAATGGGAGCTAACAATGTTATCGGGGTCTCCGTAACAGAGTGGAAAAGATCACACCAAAACCAAAAACGGATTTATGGGATAAGAACGTCGGATCATAGCTTTAGCCTCTAGTACCATCCTCGCATACTTTATTGAGAAACTTCGTCTGCTTATATTTTGACTCCACCCACAAATTCGATCTCTAGAAGTAGCTATATACAGAATTTGTGGGTGGAGTCAAAATATAAGCAGACGAAGTTTCTCAATAAAGTATGCGAGGATGGGGAGTGAATTCGCTAACTCCGACGTTCTTATCCCATAAATCCGTTTTTGCCAAAACCTACTTTTGTCTGAAAATCGCGATACAAAGGCGGAGTAATTAGGTATGTAAAATTATGGACGCAATTAAACTGGTTGTCAAAACCAAAAGTATATAATACTTCTCTTCGAAAGAGAAGTGTGCTTACCACAAAACGGGGTAATTGTAACATGATTCTTCCAAACATCACTCTCAACACTTAGAGCTAGGTTACTAAACCGAATCACATACGCGATAAATAGTTCCCACATCATTACTCTATTAGCGCATAAGTATTTGCCAAGGCGCATGCGCTAGTGGATTTTTGTCCCACGTCAGGACACTCAAGGTTTGTGGGTTGATTGCTGAGGATTTAGTACCAAACAGTTACAGAATTCGCCCTGCACGATGCGATGCCCATCTGAACTTAATTTGATGAGCAAGAGATCAATCAAAAAGGTGCATGAGCCTGGGAAGAATCATGTTACATAACTAAAGTATTAAGAGAATACAGAGTGTCACCCTTCTTCTATTATCCCCTTCTGGTAAAATTCATTCGATTCGATTCGACTAGTAGTTAATTAGCATCTGATTGGGTAGTTTCTAATCTTAAATAATTGAAAACTAAATAGGTTTGTTTGTACGCTCCGATCTCATCCACACTGTTTAAAGTTGTATAATCTTCATACAGGGTGAAATTGTAGGACATGGCCAACTTTAACACTGGGTGTATCCGTTTAAAGTTTCTCGAATTTTACATAAAACTGCTACTATACCTGGGTATACCTGAGGGTCAAAAATAGGCCAACGGTACTCGCGATATTTGCGAGAGTCAGGCCGCATGATTGTATCTTTAAAACAGGATATTTGTAATTCAAATACGGCCAAATTGGTTTAAACAGCTAGGAATGCATACATCTACTAGGAATCATTGTGACCCCGTAACTCCAATGTTAATTTCTATGCGGGTATTGTGGGCCGGGCTTGAGAACTTACTATCCGTCACGCCTCGATCATAAGTCTGAATGAAGTCTTTCTAACTGTGGTTTCATTGGTTGGTAACAACGCGAGGTCAAGGTGCAATTCGCAGCGAGATTTACTATTCGCTAGGTAGAATTCGCTATACCAGGGATAGATTTAATTTTAGAAGCAGGAATGGAGAAGGGTTAGTATTTAGTTCAGTCCGACTCGTAGCCCAGTAAAGAGCCTCTCTCTCCAACACGTAAAGAAAAGTTTAAATTATCTTATCGGCTCACTTAAACTACGTTTTGATGACGTTGCTGACGGGGACGGCGAAAAATACGTAGTTCCTTTTTACCTCTGTCGCTATGACCCGCCTCTTCTTTCATACCCCTCCGTCCCGTTTAAGGGGGTCCTGGACTTTGAAGCGCACCCAGATTACTCCGTCCTCCATTCCTACTTTTAAAATTAAATCTATCCCTGGTTATACATAATGATTAATTAGTCTAGCTTCTCCCACAAAATCCGCATAGATGCGTTGAGAAAAATGGCTACACAATGATTCTTATTAGTTGTATGTATTCCTGGTTTAAATAGTAAAGGACGTCTACATGGTGGTCGAAGCCTGCTTGCATAAGCACGAAGGTATGAGGGCACACTCGCGTGATTCGGATTTTTTTAGACTTAAGGTGTGGTCTAAACATTAATACAATTTGTTTATTTACCCCGATTTCATTTCATATACCGAAGTTTGACATTTATTTTTGATTCAAATCTAAATTTATGAGGATTTATATTTTTATTTTATATCTTGGGAGAATTGCGGAGCTACGTTCTCCAAACTGGAGTAATTACTCAAATATAAAGGGTGTTTCTGATAAGCCTTGGCATAAATTAAGGGGGATGTCTTTGGGTGCACGATTTTGAGTCGAAAATGCAACTTCTATCTCCATTTCGCCCTAATGGTCACCGTTTTCGAGTTAAGATTGGATGGAGTATTTTACGGATGACTCCTTAAAATTAATTAGGAAATTGGAAGACAATGATTTCTAATTTAATTAAGGGGTCATCCCTAACACACCCATCAAATCATAACTCGAAAACGGTGGCCCGGACTGCAAAATTCAGATAGAAATTAACATTTTCGACTCAAATCACCCAAAGAACATACCCCTTAATCCATGCATACAGATTTATCAGAAACACACTGTATGTGGTAATCAATTCTGTCAATTTTAAAGTTTTGCGTATTTAAAAATGAATAAATAAAATTTAACGCAGTTTAAATGTAGTCGTAGCGAAAATCCTGAACGCATAATGGTAAAAGTGTCAACACGAAGTTGTTTATTCTTCAACTTTACTAACAATGACACATTCAAATATTCAACTACACGACTTGTTATCTGAACTAACAGTAACAGTCTACGCACGTGTACAAGGAAATTAACTGAAAGTTTCAGACGGTAATGAAATTACTTTCGACGGTAAATAGCGATACAAGGCCATATTAACAAAGGCAAAGACGTTCCATCAACTATTTTGAATACATTAGTAGTAAACATTATCTATTAGAAAATACCATAAGTTCATAAGATACGTTCCCTAAGTTTGTTTATCACTGGTTACTAAGAGTTTGTCATGAAGTGACGTAGGTCATAGATAGTCGTAAAACGACGCCTGGTGAGGGGCTGTCAATGGTTTTAGTGCAGACTAAATATGAAAATATGTTCCCCAAGTTTGTTTATCACTGGTTACTGAGAGTTTGTCATGTAGTGACGTAAGTCATAGATTCTGGTAAAGCGACGCCTGGTGAGGCGCTGTCAAAGGTTTAATACAGACTAAATAGAACTAGATGGACTGCCAAATTAACCGAGTGTAGTCAATTCTTGCTTGTCGTTTCTCCCTCTAACTAGCTCTAAGTAAGTCTCTAGCATTAGCATTACGAAGTATAGGAAGTGTCATACTTATGGAACATGCTCATGAACTTATGATAATAATGACAGCATAAGTCAGTCAATTTTAAATTGCATATATTATACTTTTTGTTGAGACGTTTTTCATTGTGATATGGGGAAAAAAGCTAATTCAATGTCACGGCGAGATTATAACGTATGTTTGTCAACAACAAATTTTAAAATTCCATGACAGTTTTTATAAAATTGAAATTTTCACAATAACCTGTCTGAACTTTTTTATATAAACAACTAATTAGAACATTTTAAAGCGTATTTTCTCATAAACGTGGAACTTAAAGAACATTTTTTTATTTCAGAAAAACAAACGTATCAATAGACTATTTCATTAATTCCATCGGAGAAACAAACACCACACGGGCGAGGGAGATCACCTTCCTGGGGTTTTCCCTGGCACCATGAAGCACCGCTAGAGGGAATGCGAGTTGGCTAGCCTCCCTCCGTGTGTTGTTCCTCTACAAGTTATTAATGGAATGGTCTATTCACAATTGTGAAATCCACTCCCTTAGAAACAAGTTTTATTTTCAAGTTGACATTCTTAAGCATACTTAATCGGTCATCTTGGAAAATGGCGCCCATGCAGATAAGTTCTTAAATTTTCCTTACATTATAAACATTTTAAACCGTTAATACAAGGTGTTCCGACAAGGGTGCTAGGACCGAAATACAGTTGGTTCTATGGGTGATTTTGAGTCGAAACTGTTCTATGACATTTTGTTCATAGGGCCACAGTAAACAAGTTAAGATTGGTGTGTTTCTACCCCTTAAAATTTAAGTAATAAACTGAAATACAATGCTTATTTAATTAAAGTTTCAACCGTAAAACACCGCAATCAACCTTCTTAAATACAAGCATTCATATCGTAATACGCGTGTATTTCTCTAGAATTTGTAATATCAGGAATGCATACACCTACTAGGAATCCTTGCGCACCCATTTTCTCAACGAATCTAGGACTGCGAATTTATCGTTATCTCACTGTCTGTTCAGGGTTCGGACGAAATTTTTATATTGAAAATCTCTTACTTTCCAGCTTATCCCTGACCAAATTTTGCCAATATCCCTGACCATTTTAAGTACGTGTTTACCAGAGCCCACTTCATCACACCAGGGCCCATATTTAGCATTCCTCGAAGCAATCATCATGGTTTGATATACCAAACGAAATCCCTGACCTAACCCTGACTTTTTAGGACAAAACTTTAAATCCCTGACCTATCCAGGTTCCGTACGAGCCCTGCTGTTGCACCTTGGGCCCAACCTCGCGTTGCTACCAACCAACCAACCAATTAAATTACTGCTAGAAAGACGTCAGAATTACGACGCGTAACGGATAGTAAGTTCTCAAGCCTGGCCCACAAACACAAGTTTGTTATATAAAGCGGCACAAAAATTCCTATTAACTTTATGCATTCCTGTAGTGGTAATATAAACTGATAAAACGTGAATGGCGGATTAATTGATGTAGAGAGGCACAGCGAGTAAGCGAGCCAAATTAATCGTCCTTCGGAACTTCGTGCAGGCGTTCGGGCCAAAAATGGCGCACCAAAAATAAATGGCTGAATAAACACGAAACTAGTCATGTAAAAAAAAACCAAATTGAAAACGAAGCTTAATTCGATTGGGCCAATTTTGTCTGACAGGTGCGGAATCTTTTCTATGTATAAAAAAACAAAGCGAATTCAAGTTGAAGCGCAAAATTAATACCGTTACCAACCACCATAATTTGATCCGTGGCGATTTTGTTCACCATGCCGAGAAACGTTAGTATCTACCGAAATTCAAAACCTCAATGGGATATAAAACATTTTAAATGATGAAATCTCTCTCTCGCATGCTAGTGCTTTTTCAAGGATTTTAACACTTATTAACACTTCATAGTACGTTACGATAATTTTACATTTTTAATACCTAAAAGTGATAGTCGCGTAAAGTAAAGCCTTCACTTTCAACAAGAAGTGATACCTAGTTTACTGGGGAGAAGGTATAAATTCGCCACATTTCCAGCATTATCTCCAGTCCAAACGTAGGTCCGGATATAATCCCCACCTCTAAATTACAAGCAGCATCTCATTGGTTCTTGAAAACTCACGTCAGCGCGACGCGAATGACGAAAATTACGTATTTTCCGACTGAGGAGAGGCGAAATAGCCCGGCCTCCTTTTACGTCCCCCCTTGTATTTTGAAAGGGGGACTGGGACTATGGCGCGAATACTTAGGCATCTTACACCTTCTCCCTAATAAACTAGATATCACTTCTTGCTTTCATCAAGGACTGATAGCAAAGGTTCATAGAACAACGTACAAGAGTCAGTCTGTCACTGTTTTAGCTTTTAGGCGGCTCAGCTCTTTTTTCTATACAAGCAAGTCGAGAAAGGGGGGCAAATTGTCTTTTCCCTTGGGGCACTTACCATCTAGAGGGCCCGGAATCTCCGGATCGCGTGTGGGGCCCACGATTTCGTCAATTTTACACGGGCCCACAAACTTTCTCGACGCGGCCCTTCCTAAATATTAACTCTCCCAAACGAGGAATCACATCTCAATATTCAAGATATTTATAAGGTGACCTTTGACCTAAAATATCTCATCGCACAGACTGGGCTTCGTTACGACACATAAATTAAATACTTCAATTTAAAGGCAGACTTCCAGCGAAAAGTCCTTAGTGAAATGCAAACTGAACACCGAAACTAAAGCGACCCTGACAAGTTTAGACCTTTTAAAAAGGTCAGGGAAAATCTTAAAGAAAAGGGTCAGGGAAAGCATGGAAAACGCAAGGAATTTGAAATATGAATATCGTTTAACTTAATTTCTCATACCTTCATTAATATAGTAGATATAAAATCAATTCCAATTTGAAATATTCATTATTTAATTAAAAAAAGGTAGAAAAGAAAAAACATTCTACAGTATGGGTGTTTAATTTCACGAAGATATGCTTATTTTAGAAAACCGGCAGCGAATAATTTTTAAACCAATTTTTACCTATATTGTTTAATTAAATGTGTCAAACATTAATTAGGTCAATATAAAAAATTATATCATCGAAACGCGACCATCAGTTCACGAAAGTTGATAAAAAAAAATAATTTTTAAGAAAACTGATCCTAACCAACGCCTAACTAACCTTAAAAATTCCAAAATTTCGCTTGCTTCTCCTCTCACGTATGAAAATAAACGACTTAACTTTCTCTCTTTAAAATTAAGAAGAAAAAAATTATTGTTCAAATTTGTTGGCACGGAAAAGAATTAAACAATCGAAATGCGAGGATTTTTTTCTCTAGCCACTAATTCAGTGAGTCAACCTTAAGTCGGGGGGTGGAAAAGGGGGCAAGGGGTGTAATTGAAGTCACCAGCGAGCGGCATTGGCCTTTTCGAAAAAACCTTACCCCATATGTTCTTTCTCTTCTTGATTTTCTCTTCCTTTTTTTTATTTTTTATTTTTGGTTAAAGTTCTGGCTCCCCCGCTGTAATGTTACTCAGAGACTAGAAACTATGGAATGTCCTGCCATGACGCAAATTGTAAACGCTTGACCGCTTCAGTGGCGCGAAGAGCTCAAGGCTGATAATGGTTTTGGGATAGTGCCATTGTAGCGGCTTAAGTTCGCTTCACACAGTTTTAAGTTCTGTTTCAACTTTCAAGCGCAAGATACAGCGTGTGTGTTTTGAATATATTTTCAATACAAAAAAGTCCAGAATAGAGAGCTTTCAGTTGGAGGAGGAGACGAGTCTCGTGACATAATTTACGCTGCCATATTGGTGGGTTTAAAGCAGGAATGAAGCTGAAACCACCCAATATGGCTACCAGAACATCGGTAAGACTTGGGAGAGTGTGACGTAGTACTATCCCATCTGAAAGCTCTCTATAGACAAAACATTTCGATGTAAGTAAGAGGGAAAGACACAGGGGTAAAAATGTTTCCTTCCATCTCGCATTTTGGCGCCTGCGCTGTAGTCTTTTTGTATCATGAGAGTGCGCAGACTCAGAGACAGATGGCAATGTATCAACCCCCTTGTATGTCCCAATACCAAGTGTTGCCTTCCTACTTTTTTACATTGAAAAAGTCTATTACAACCGAAAATTTATTGCCACAGCGAGTCAGTGGGCATCACTGCTATCTCGCAGTGGTCCTGCAAGATTTCCCAATAAGGGATGGCTTTATAGTTAGTGGTGGATTTTGAGTTGAAAATAAACCATTTTTAAATTATGATTAGAGTGTTTTAGGGATGACCCCTTAATTAAATTAGCATTGCCTTTAGTTTCCTAATTAAATTTAAGAAGGGGTCAATCGTAAAATACTCCAATACACTTTAAAACAGTGGCCCTTATAGGCAAAATGTCATAGAAGTGCCATTTTCGAATCAAAATATCCCTTCATAATTCGATCCGTGTCACTATCAGATTACGGATTAGCTGTTATCATTTTAGCATTGGTAAGGGCAGAGCTTTTAAATATTAATCGTAATCACTTTAGTACAGTCAAACCAGTAAAGCCGTGTACACCGATACCTCCCAAACCTTCCCATAGTTTCGTCTAAAAAATCCACTACAATTGAATGGTGTGACCCGGGCTTTACCGCAGCTACTGATAAAGCAAGACTCATTGAAGACTAAAGCTAGAGAGAGAGAAAGGGAAAACGGTTTTGATTGCACGTCGTTGTGAAAATTAATCGAGAAAATTTTCTCGTTAACGCCTATCATACACAGAGAGCTATTTCAGGCACAGACTGCTACATTGGTACAGGTTAATTTAGCGTACTTCAAAATAGGTTTAAGACGCGGACAAATATTTCGATAATGCATATTCCACTTGGGATGAACTTTAAATGATTAATGAGAGAAGTTAAAGCTAGTCTTTGATTGTTTTATTGTCTGAGAGAAAATGGCTTCTAGTGTCATTAATTTGAATTATTCAATTATTTGGACAGATACAGCGCTCTTTTGTCTTTATGGCATTGGTAGGGTCTCGAAATGTTCGTATTAAAATTCCCCGACTCTTCCAGGTTTTCCCTGACCTTTCAAAAAAAAATATTTTCCAGACGTTTTCAGGCCCAATTGTAATTATTCTAAATATAAGTAAACAATTGTGTTTCAATCGCATTTTTTAATATTTAATATAAAACATTGAAGGAGCGAGCTCCCCGATTTCGGTGTCTGGTCAAACCTGATCTCCATAAAACGGCATTTAAAACGTCAACCATTTGGATGATTGCCCCGCAGATATTTTAGCCACTTTAAACCAATTCCCTGAGTTTGTTGAAATTCTTAAAACTTCGTGACTTTTCCCTAACCTTTTTGGTCCATTTTGAAATTCCCCGACTTCGGTTAAATTTTTAAAATTCCCCGACTTTTCCCTAACTTTTTTGGCCCATTTTGAAAATCCCCGACTTTCCCCTGACCTTTTTGGCCCATTTTGAAATGCGCTGACTTTTCCAGGTTTTCCATGATCTGTGGCAACTCAGTTTGAAAATAGCTATTTATAGATATTGCGAAGACTAGTGTTGCAATAAAACCAATATCTACAACAGATTGAAAATCTGGTAATTCCGTTCGATTCAGTCATCATTCAGTTCCAAACCTTAGATGCTCTCAAATTACTAACAACCCCGAAGCCCGTTTTAAGTTAAGAAATGAGGGAGGAAATTTCCCTAGCCATTTACTGCACACCCTTTTATTATATTTTTCTTGACTTCTAATTTTGACTTTAAGTTTTCTATGACCTCTGAATGGTGGTGACCTTTCAATACGTAACCTAAGATTAGGTTAGGTTACGTCTTTCACAATTTTAACAAGATTTATCTTTGCTTAAACTGATTAGTTTGATTAAATCACACTTAGCCAAAGATAAAACTGACTAAAATTGTTAATTCTATAACTAATTAATTTATTAGATTTGATTCCGATTAAATTGGAGTGAACAGCCCCTCGTACATGATTTTGGGCGCTCTTTTATGACCTAATAGCTAGCTAGTAGCTTGTCAAATATCTTTTATGGTAATTTTGGATAAGATATATATTAGTTGCAGAAGAATTTTGATGGATTTACCAGGGAAATTTAGAACTGGAATATTATTACAGCGTGGAAACGATTAGACTAAAACACATTACAGGTGCAATTTCCATTTCTTATCTCTAAAATTTATGATTTTTTACGCTACTAGCTTATCTATATTTCAACATTTACCGCGAAAAAAAGCGCGCCTAAGCATATTATTAATAAAAAAACAGAGCCATAAAATTAATTTATGCATCCTCTTTCATTGGTTTAACCCTTTGTTACCAGCACCATGATAAGAGATTCAAAGCTCTTAAGCCTAACCTAAATTTGTAACCTTATACGACAGCAACCCCGCGATATTTTAAAATTTGAGTTTCCCTAAATAATTTACATCCGTCTCATAAAACACCTTCAAAATCCGCCCAGGTTTTGGGCGTTTAAAAATGCAGGGTGAAAAAATGGTAAAAAAAATAAGCAACAAATTCCGTAATTTAGACCAAAAACTGTACCTCATACCCACAGTCTTAATTTTTAGCCTTAGAAACTACGACAAGTTCACTATTTCAACGTGGGTTTCAGAGATCAAAAGGAAACAGTTTACATTTTAAAGCTGGGAGGAGTAGATGTTGTTAAGCCTACAATTGTCAATATTCAAGGTCAAATATGACGAAAATATTCTGCACTTCCCTAAAACCCTAAACGTTCTGGTAAAAATTGTACACTAAAAACATTTGCAAACGTGACAGAACCTTCAGCTAAACCCAATCAATGTTAACCCTAAATTTCAGTGATAGTGGTTAACTCTTTTAAAAAGCATTACTATCTAACCCTAAATCACGTCTAACAAAATAGAGCACCGAATAAAACATTAGCAATTACAAAATCAAACAAAATTCCATGGAAAAACTTACACATTTGATTGCGGTAGTAACTATATTTCCTTCCTTTCTCAGTTTGTGATCAGCAATCTCGGTATTTCGGAAGTTTGTCTGGGCCCTCTGGGGCGTCGAGAATTTAAACTAGAAGGCAGTTGCCGTAATATCTTTCACGCAATATTTCAATGTCCAATAAAGTCGGCGAACTCTCTTTCAAAACAATGACTTTTACTTTAGGTTTAATAACAATAATAACACACTGTCACTGATAAAGACACGCGGCTCGCGTGACCTTCCGCGTCGGGATTTTTGGCGCGAGATTCCTAACGTCTTCTCCGGGGAAATATTTTGCGCGTTTCTACTTTCTCGACGCGATCACCCGGCAGTTCTGTTTGATTATACCGGTTGGTGGTGCTCTCGCGGCCAACGGAGGAAGGAGATACGGGAAGGGAGGGGATGGAGGAGTGGAAGGGAGCGCTTTGCTGCCCTTCGCTAGTAGTCTACTCGGAGAGGTTTGCCTTGCCTGGCTGGGCTCACGAAAACCGCGATTGTCTGAAACGTAAGCCACCCTTCTCCCCTTGGAAAAATCTCCCTTATTTCGACTCTTCCTTCGCTTTAGAGCAAAGAGCTTCAAAAAAGAAGTTGAAAGCACTGAACTCATTTAAGACTGGTGAAGGGAAACCATATCTTGCTCGGTTTTTGAATATGTCACCAATTTAGTGGTGCGCCCGGTCACAACTTGGAACATTGGGCCAGCAACCCCCAGGCCTAGAATAAATAAACTGACCCACGACCCTTGACCAGAGCACGTGGTCTACCAAGATAAAGAAGTGAATTATTAAAATATTTGAGTTAATGTCTGGACTCCCTGGTTACCCTTGAATTTTCTTAGTGGTCCTGTGGACCACTGACCCCCTCCGATTTAATTTTTAACTGGTCATTTGCCCTGTGCCACCGCCTTATTCCCCACGCTGCCAACCAGTAGGTGTTGGTACGTCACAGTTCCCGTTGCCTCGATTCGGGAGCCTCGGTCGACTTAATCTACCTTGATTTGCGCAAAGCTTTTGACACGGTCCCGCATTCGTTGTTACTTCGGAAACTAGAATGGCTTGGCGTGCCCTTCACGCTTGTGACCTGGATTGCGGCCTTTCTCCGCCATCGGCTTCAGCGCGTGGCTCTTCGGGGTGTTTACTCCTCGTGGTGTGAAGTGGCCAGTGGTGTGCCTCAGGGTTCGGTACTGGGGCCCACGCTCTTTATTGTTTACATCAACGACCTCCCGCGTGCTATCCGACACTCGTTTGTGAGCCTGTTTGCGGACGATTCCAAGGTTGGACGCGGCATTCGCACGACCGCTGACTCTCTCGCACTGCAGCGGGACGTGGATGCTCTCGAGGTGTGGGCCAGCTCGAACGGCATGAGTTTCAACCCCGCCAAATCCGTGGTCCTGCATTGCGGAAAAAATAACCCTCGCTTTCAGTACCGTTTGGCGGGTAGGCCAATTGCGGCTCAGTCTGTTGTGAGGGACCTCGGGGTTATGTTGGCTGGTGGTATGCTGGGGGATACCCATAGTAGGGTAGCGGCGGCCCGTGGCTCCCGTGCTCTTTACATTTTAAAACGCTCCTTTTCGCATTTTAGCGTCAGGTCATTCGGCGTCCTATATAAAACTTACATCCGCCCTCATCTTGACTACTGTTCAAGCATATGGTCTCCCCACCTCGTCAGGGACATTGAGAATGTTGAACGGGTCCAGCGCAGGGCCACAAAACTTGTTTCTGGCCTACGAACTTTGCCCTATCCGGAGCGCCTCAGACGGCTGGGCCTTATGTCCCTGGCTGATAGGCGGCTGCGTCAGGATTTGGTGGAAACCTTCAAATTGGTCCATGGCCACTACGACGTGGATGCCACCGCGTTCTTTACCGTTCGCTGGACTGGGAGGAGGGCGCCCACTCTTTCCAAGTTCCGCTGTACGTCCCTACCTCGGCGTGTCTTTTTCACGCAACGGGTAATTAACTCGTGGAATGGTCTCCCTAGTGAGGTGAAGCGGAACTCGTCCGTACATGCGTTCAAGGCCCGGTTGGACAAATTCGTCCACTGAGTCGCGTCATTGTATTTTTTTGTGTTTTGGTTTTTTATTTATTTTTCACTCTGTTCTGTTGTTTGACACTTGTTTTGTTTTTTTTAATTTATTTTTTTTTTTTTTTTTTTTTATTATTATTATTATTATTATTATTTCTTTTGTTCACCTCATTGTTCCGTTCTTATGTATTTATTATTTTTCTTACTTTTTTTTCTCAATTTGTTTGTAACTGAGTCGGGCCACAATAAGCCTCTGGCTTTCTTTTTACCCGTCAATAAACATTATTATTTATTATTTATTATTTATCTTTAAAGGGTAGTTTACAACGACCCTATTTCCCATTCTAGAACATGAAGATCTACTACTACTTTTCCCTACTCTCTATGACTCCTGGAAAATGCTTCTCCATCTCTTCACCCCTCTCCCTTTTCCCGCTTTCTCGGATAGTGCCATAGTGGGCAACAGGGGGACGAAGTGGCAAACCCCAAGAGGTGTATGAAAAGAGGGTGGACGTCCGAATGACTCGCTCTGGGTAATCATGGTGGCTTATTACATGTTTTCAAGGATGTTTCGTCATTATTTATAAAACATTTGGTTGGGTATTTTTAATGTATGTTAAGAAGAACCTGACCATCATGTTTAAAAGTTTTTTCGAGTCAAAAAAAAAAAGAAGAAACTATTTGATGAAAAATATTGATTGGTTCGATTTAAAATAAATCGTTATGAAAGAATATAACGCTATCTGTGGCGTAATTTTCTCTGGAAATTAATTTGATATTTTTATAGAAATAATACATGATTTTGAAAAGGGCCATTGGCTCACGCTTTGGCCAAGGCTTAACGTAACCGTTGGTGACCAACTTCAAAATCATAGTTTACAAAATAAATTAACTGATATTATGGTGCAATTATGCCATAAACGTCACATACCAGTTGGAATTTGGGGCTTTTAAAGAGGCCTAGACACTTGACCGGTGGTACAGACAAAATGGCTACCTCCATTAGGCAAATTTAACTACAGAAAATAGTTTGTCAGCATATAGACCACCTAGGCTCCAAGCTGCAAACTACGTTCTCTTACTATGAAATTCAACTATGTTATACATCAGCGTTTCGCGATAGCTATTAAGCTACTGTTTTTTTAGAAATTGAGGAGAATAAAGAGCCACTACGTTAACGGCTAAACAAAGCTGCCAAAATTTTCTGGAACAATAATTTATATAGATCATTCTCCTTTTTGTTTTGGGAATTCTATTATCCCGAAATCAGCCAAAACTAAACTATGATTCAAAAAAAAATTAAATAAATAATTAATAAAAGTGGTTTCAATAAAACAATAAATTTAAAGTAGAGGTTGTTAAATGAAAGCCGTTCAATTATAAAATAAAAAAATGCGTTAATATAATTAAATTTACCAATGAAATAATCTAACTCCGACGATTAAATTAATTAAAATTTGATTATTAACTCCGTACTGGATTTAATAAATTCAGAGGAGGATATATTTGAAAATAAGCTCCGTTAATTGCGTCGTTAACACTCGAATGAAGAGTTAGTAACGCGTTGTAAGTGGGTGGATTTACTAAAAATTGTCGTACAGGTAAGTCCCTGTGACGGTACTTACAGCTGTTGCTTCTATTATGTAAATGTAAATCATACCTTGGGTATTCCATCCATTAGCCACCCTCGTGTAAATGTAGCATTTATTTGATTGAAACAAAGTTTTTGATAAAGTGGTGGACGCTGAAGAATCACCGCCATTTTTGGATCTTTGTCTCTAACTGAACAAAATTGGTTGCGTGACTTGCGTCACTCTAGACAGGGAGAAAAGAGGTAAGATGGAGTAGAAATGTCTGTAGGCCACGTGCGGCAGTGTACCTTGCGCACGCTCCAACCCTTCGGTTGGCGATGTTAAGTTCTAGCTTCTCTTTTCTAAGACACTGTACGACCCTACCGAAACGCTGAGAGGACTTCGTTGCCCTTCCGTAGATGGGGGTAAAGACTGCAACGTTACAGGTATGGAAGTTACAGGTATGGAAGTTACCACTCCATACCTCTCTCTCTCTCCTTCAAGCTCTAGATTAACCCATGAAATAAGGACCCGCTGTACCACCTTCCATAGTCGCCTCAATTTTTTAACCGCTTCATTGGTTTAGCGTGAGAAATTCTTAAACCACCCAACAATTAAGTGGGACTCTGACGTATTATTGATTCAAATCAGTTCGTCAACTTGCAAGAAATGGTCCATAATTTATAGGACGTTTTCGGCTTTGTAGTTAACTTAAAATTCCTTATTTTGATTTGGTTTTTGTATATAATTACATAACTTATCAAATATTAATTTATAAGTGTATTGTTTGTCCCGGTAACCCTTTCTTATGCCTCTGTGGTTGCCAATAATTTTAGTTATGAAATAAATATTAAATAATAATTATTTTTAGCCTTACAGTGGTCAAGAATTTCAACAAGAAATTGTTAGGAGAAGACCTTAAAATTTCAAACGAAAGGGAAAAGGGGTATATTCAATTCTGAAGTTTCAAGGTTGTTTAAGAAAACTGAAACCTTTTGTTTTCTTTGTTTTATTTTTTATTCCTACATTTTTCTTACTTCTGGCCAATAGACTTCATGGCGCGTTCAAGCGTTATTTAATAAGCGAAGCTAAAAACTTAAAAGAATCGTGATACATTAGGTAAATTTTTTCCAGAAGTATATAATATCTTTGGAAGAGAAGTAAGGCACTAACCTAGAGCCCAGAGCTAGGGTATCGCGGCAGGTGTTACGAGGGTACATGGAACTGAAAAAATAAAGTGACGGTGAAATACCTGTTGCAGAGCAGACTGGTGGGTATGTTTTACGTCAAATGGTACATTTTTGGTGTAGCTCAAAAACGATTCTTCGATGTAAAAATTGGGGTAGGCAATTTATAAATTAGAATTAAAATGAGATCTGCTACTTCATGGAGGATTTTTTTTTAAAAAACTTTAATTAAAAGTGTTAATACGGGAGCTTTCGGACCGCGGTCCCTCTTCAGCCGTTGTTACAGAATCGGGACATACAAGGGAGCTGACCCATAGCTGTCTCTGCAAACTCTCTAGACACAAAACAACCAGAGCGCAGGCGCTGAAAAGCGAGATGGAAGGCATAGTTTACCCCCGTGTCTTTCCCTCACTCTTAGTTACATCGAAGAGGTTTATAGAGAGCTTTCATATGGGATAGTAGTACGTCACACCCTCCAAAGTCTTACCGCTGTTCTGGTAGCCATATTGGGTGGTCTTAGCTTCATTCCCGCTTTAAACCCACCGATATGGCAGCGTATATTATGTCACGAGACTCCAATTGAAAGCTCTCTATATATCACTCGTATATTGAGTGACGTCACTTTCAATAAAAATCCGAAGAATATTTAGTATAAAATCTCTATAATAATCTCACAAGCAACTAAAGTCATTAAATTAAAAGTGAGCGTAAATATTTACTTTTTCGAAATTGCGTTGTAATTGGCAATTTCCAATAATTACGGCTCCACTGAATGCATTCTCAACACGCGTATAAGTTCACTTAGAAATGCTAAACAGATAACTTTGGTATTTTAAGAATTTCAGGGTTAATATTTAATTTGATATTAAAGGTGGGAATTATTTAAATATAAAAAGGAAGGTGTTAGTTATACGAATTGCTTTTTTGTGGAGAAACCAGTTAGAAAGGGAGCGCTAGGGAGGCGTAAACTGGGAGATACCTGAAAAAAAAAAAAAAAAGAATTCCGGCCAGATCCTGAAGAAAAGATGGATGGAGTAGTAATCTCCATCCCTATAACGTTGCAGTCTGTGCCTCCATCTATGCACAGCGTTTCGGCAGGGCCGTTCAGTGCGGAAACATAAATGATGCCCCCTGTGTCTTAAAGAAGCTACTTTACAACAATACAATACAATGGCACTACGCGGCAGCACTTAACAATCACCTCTTCAGAAGGTAGGGGCGTGCGCAAGATACAGTGGGAGACTTTCATTACCGCAAATTGCCCATCATCATCAAATTACCGCTCCATCTTACCTCTTTTCTCTCTGTTGATAGACAGCTTCCCGCTTACATACACGTGGATTTTTTTAGATTTAAGAAATTAAATGAATTGTGATGCTATCGCCACCTATTACCTAGTTTGAAAACTAGTATTTATTATTTTTTTTTCGGTCAGAAGATTATAATTTTATTTTCCTTAGAGAGAAGTGTTCCTCCATTTCTAACACTAAAGCCATGTAGAATTTGAAGCAAAAGGACTAACAAAGTAATTTGCGCATGTTTTAAGTTACCAATGAGCCATTTAAGATGACTTTCGTATTAATTACTGAAACTTGGCCGATAATAATATTCTACGGCATCTCTAATTATCGAAAACTAGCTTCCTGATTAGTACTAACAGAATTTTAATCGTTAGTTAAAGCAAAGTTCCTCCGCTGTTATTCTAAGAACTTTTCATAAGATGCTGATTGCGCGCGTTTAAGAGGTTTAAACGTGACTAGAAATTATTGGAATATTATTTAACGGGACATGACGTCACTGTCAATAATATTCCGTTGAATTTAGGTTTCAAATTTTTTTGAAAAAATTCCCGCTTATAACAATCTCAAACACAAAGACAGACAAGGCGATTCCGTGAAACGTTAACATAAGATAGAATATAGATCTCAAATGTTTCATTTCCATGGCTTGATCTTCTTGGGAAGTGTCTTGCAATTCGCATTTCCAGTAATTGCGGCTGGTTTGCGACAACCAACGGCTGAATAAACTTCCTTCCAACATGTACCTCACTCTACACAATAAATATGGTAAATAGCAATAGCACAATGAAAGGTAAAAATATAATAAGAAAATAATAGAAGTGGCACGTGGAATTTTTATTCCACGGTTATGCGACTAATAATGGGTGGAGCTTGTATTACCCTTCTTTAACATGGCATAACTGAAGTACTTGCCCACCCATATTGGGAAGTTGCTTCAACTTGAGTCCATAAGAATTCCTAGTGTCATCTATATACACTCATAATTTGACACTGATTTATGACTCTGAGAGCTTGTGAAATGTCATAAAGCTGACTTACTATTGACATAATTTCATAAGATATGTTCCATAAGTTTGTCACTGGTTACTGAGAGCTTGTCATGAAGTGGCGTAGGTGAAACGTCATAGATTCTCGTAAAGCGACGCCTGGTGAGGCGCTGACAAATACTTAATAGGAAGATGGACTCCAAAACCGCGTGTAGTCAATTCCCGTGTCGTTCTCGATCTAGCTCTCAGTAATTCTCTAGCATTACAAAGTATAGGTAATATCATACTTATGAAACATATGTTATAAACTTATGATATTAAGTGTCACTCTTTAATAAACTTACGCTATAATTGTACGGCAATTAAAATTGGTATTAATTTAGTTAAGAAGTTAAGGTAATTTGAATTTAAAACTTAAAGGCCGACTTCCAGAAAAAAAAAGGATTCTAGCTAACTGAAATCCGTGCAATGTGGTTCTAGCGAACATCTTCAGTTCACTAGAACCACATTGCACGGCTTTCACTTAGCTATATAACCCTTCCAACTTTTGCTCCAGCAGAGATTCGAAAATCGGCAAGGTCTGTCCATTGTTAGTCTCGATGCTCGGTTTTCAGTTCGCTAGAACCCTTTTCACTGAAAGTCGGCCTTTAAGGATAGAAAGCCTTACTTGCGAAATAGTTTTTTCAAGAAGATCTTATCCATTTTGGGGGAAGCGGCGAAAGCCAGATGATATCCACTGCAAACTTGTTCTACCAGATAGAAGTTACGATGACCGGGCAATTGAGTGCAGAAATAGGAGAGGGCCATCCTGACAACGGCCGGGTCGATGACGGCCACAGCCTCTCCGTCTTTGACCATTTGATAAATGTCCGGTTTGGCAAAGGCGAAAGGATGGATGATGCTCTCCTTGCCCTTACTCTTCCATGACAGAGCGTTGCTCCAAACGCCGTAATAGTCCCCAAAAGAGGAATCCTGTGTCGAGATAAGAACAAAGTGGATCTTAATCATTGGCTTCGGAAGATATTGGGATTCTTGCGAGTCGGAATCGATACGGCGAAAATTTCGGAAAAATCACGTCGTGGATACGATTAGGGATACATATCGCTAATAGGAATCATTGTTTAATCATTTTCTCAACGAATCTAGGACTGCGGATTTTGTGGTAAGAGACTCAAGAGCTAGACTAATCATCATGTATGACCAATTTTATCTCGCAAATAATGTATGTCGTTGCGCGTTAAACCTAGCGCGCACCCACCGTGGTGTAATAATAATAATTATAATAATGCAAACCAATGAAATCATCCAATCTTGGCTAGTAAGTTCTCAAGCCCGGCCCACAAAACCCGCATAGAAATAAACACGAGATATATTGGGGCACCCAACGTGGCGGTGCTACAAACCAATGAAATCACCCAGTTAGAAAGACGTTCCGTATCCCTTTCTCTACGCTTTGATTTTAGCCAATCAAAGTAACGTTTTTCATACTTACGCTCATGCAACTGGTGAATATCTTCTTAGGACTGTTCACGAGCTCGAGCCAGCTCGGGCTCGTGACGAGCGAGCCGAGTTCGAGCCGAGCCGAGCCGCCACTTTTGCGGCTCGATTAATTAACGAGCGAGCTTTTTTATGGTCGAGCCGAGCCGAGCCGATAGGCATCGAGCCGAGCCGACTCGCGAGCCGGCTCGCGAGCTTAGTCACTGATATAGTGCTTTCCTTTTAGTCTTTATTCTCTCCACCAATAGCGTTCCGTTGTATCTTTACATGAAATAAAGCGTGGGAAAAATCTCTCGTCTCTAACCTTGAGCATATTTTAAAGAGCGGGGTTTACTGAACCACTACATTCCTAAACATGGGATGGCATTTATAGTCATTCTCAAGTTTGACGTTAGTAGTAGCAATTTTTTTTAATCATGTATATGTTAATCGAGCCAGCTCGGCTCGGCTCGATCATTTTCGAGCCGAGCCGAGCTAGAGCCGAGCCAAGACCCAGCTCGGCTCGAGTCGAGCCGAGCCGCCGTTTTTTTGACTCGAGCCGAGCCGAGCTTTTAAAAAGCTCGCTCAGCTCGGCTCGTGAACAGTCCTATATCTTCTCATCAGGAATTACGGGAACAATCTCAGGATGCTCAGCCAAATCTTTGACAGAATGAATGACAGAATCATCCACTTGAACCATAAGCACCGCTTTCAGTTGTCCAGAGAAGGCATTCATCAAAATCATCATCAGAATCAACCAAAGACCAAAGTTCATTCGGTTGACCGACCGAGTTGGACTTCGGTCGGTTCCTAAAGATGGAATGAATCAATAAAGTCAAAGTTTCAGAAGTCGATGACATAAATACCTTCGTAGAAAAGAGTGGCCAAGTACATCCAAAGATAATGGCTAAAGAAACGACTATACGGCAATGGAGCTTTGAGAAACATCTTGGCTCGTAAATAATCACCAACAGAGGACAGAGTCATCATGAGGAACATGGCCACGAACATGCAAATCCATATTTCGGAATCGAAGGTCAGAAAGAATCCAAAGATACTACCCGGTTGTGCCCTTCCCGCTGATGCCAAAAGAACGAATGTTGAGGAATGGTAAACTGGACTGATCTCCATTCCAGCCATACGTTCCTCGTCAGGTACAAAGGGTCCCATGATAATGTCGATTTCCTGAAAAGGACAAGATTCAAACGTAACAAAGGTTGTTTTCGAGATCCAGAAGGTGAAATGTAAATCATAAAATTTTATAAAATATGATCAGTGTTCCAAAAATGGTATAATTCGTATTAACCAACGATTAGGCCAAACTGCTTTAACTAAAAGGCTGAAATTTTGCACGGACGTTACTCTTAAGTAGTAGGCACTCACCAAGAAAGGTTTTTCCAATCCGTGGCCATTTTGAAAAATGGCGGCCAAAAATGTAAAAAGCCTTCTTTATGAAATAACGCCCGTGCATTTCAACAGATGTCTTTAATATTTTGTACACTTTTTCCCTAAATGCTATAGACAGGCTTTTGGGTTTCCATTTGTAGCCATCTTTTAAAATGGCGGCCGGAAAAGTAAAAACTTTTATGGAATAACGTTGATTGTGTGTCAACTGATCTCACAAATATTTAGTATACTGGTTTCCCAATATTATATTGACGGGCCTTATGGCTTTTGGGCTTCGATTTGAAGCCATCTTATCTTTAAATATGGGCCCCGAAAACTAATAAAAATGTCCCGATGAGCTGACGGACTACGCCGGGTGCCGTTGACCATTACCGAATACATTGTCAGGTGGCCTTATAAGCCTCCAATTAATCATTTCCTGACATTTATTATCAGAATATCAAAATTTAATGACGTAGATATTGGTGAATAACTCAAAAAATTTTGAAAGTCAATTGCAATTGAAAATGACAATTCTATCAATTTCTTCGATTAGAATCAAATGTTATTATACCTCTCTTTTTACCATTCCAACCAAACCAGTCCAAGTGCCGTTCGAGAGTTCACGACCCCATTCATTGTCCGCGGGCACAACGGTTTCGTACCTGTATCAACGACCGCCGACCAACAGGGAAGGAGACATAAAAAAAAATATTATATCAAAATACTAATACATATAATCACATTAACAGTAAATATCAGCGTATCCCTTGACACTACACCCTAATACAAAACCACCCTTCCATTTCCTTCAATCGCAGTGCCAAGTAACACACGGTGGGAAACGTAGAAACGGTATAGGTAACGGATTTTTGGGTATTAAATAAAAAAGTAGGAAGAGAAATTTTAAGGTAAATGTCTATAGTAAAAAAAAAAACACTGAACTCGAAACGAAGATCCTTGCTAAGGACGTTGAAAACGTGACCCAAAATTCCTCCGGCGGCTTTCTCGGTATCGCTTGAAATGCTAGCCCAAGGGATCATCTGGAAAATACGTTTCCCGAAGTGAGACTGGTTTTAGTTTAGGTGGCATTATCGCTTATCCATACAAAAACAACTCCAAATGCCTCGCGTGCAATCACCAAACACCGAGAAATTCTTACATTATAAAAGTTCAACTTTATTTGTGGGAGGAATTTGTTTAACAGATATGAAAGGGGTACTTAGATGCTCCCCAAAAATAACCTTTCAGAACTTGAAACAAATAAAACCAGGAGCAGCTCTGCTGCTGATAGAATTGTTGACGAAATAACCTTTGAATATTGTCATAAGTTCATCTTTGAATATTGCCATAAGTTCATCTTTGAATATTGTCACAAGTTCATCTTTGAATATTGTCATAAGTTCATCTTTGAATATTGTCATAAGTTCATCTTTGAATATTGTCATAAGTTCATCTTTGAATATAGTCATAAGTTCATCTTTGAATATAGTCATAAGTTCATCTTTGAATATTGTCATAAGTTCATCTTTGAATATAGTCATAAGTTCATCTTTGAATATTGCCATAAGTTCATCTTTGAATATTGCCATAAGTTCATCTCTGAATATTGCCATAAGTTCATCTTTGAATATTGTCATAAGTTCATCTTTGAATATTGTCATAAGTTCATCTTTGAATTATAAAAAAACGTCTTGGTTTGGACCAAGGCCGAAAAAACAAACGATATGTGTGAGGTTTATCAATTGGCTGAAGTTTCAGATATTGCAATTTTTTTTAGTTATTTTTATCCATTTAATCCTTAAAAAATATTAAATTCAATCAACTGATTTTACTGTTAATCGATCTATTCCCTCTAAATTAATTGAAAAAATTACATATCTACGCTTTTTCAAGAACAATTACATTTTCCGAAAACATTTTATCATGAAATTAATTATTTTGAAGGGAGTACGTGCTGAGGGATCAATAATGAATATTTGAAATACTCTGTATAAAAAGACCAAGTGAACTTTGACATAATTCGAAAGGAAAATGTAAATTTTTAAAAGTGGATTCCAAAGCAGGGTGTTGCACGAATTCATACATTTAATTTCGTACTACGAAATGCTACATTTCCAATGTCGCGACTATGAAGTAAAGGTTGCACTGCAATTTCCCTCTTCGTACTTTAGAATTTGAAACGTCACCACCCCTTTCTACATTGTTGGCGTTACTTGTACACCGGTAACGTATTACGCATAATCATTTTAGCACGCGTAAATACCATTTCGGAAAACACACAGTGGCGAGGCCACCATTGGGTATTCTCCCTCGCACCAAGGGTCACCGCCAGACGGTAACAAAGTTGACTGCAGGCAGGAGGCTAGTCAACTTTCACTGCCTATAGCGGTGCTTCTAGGCGAGAGAGAGGACCTTAATGGCGGCATCACACCTGTGTTTTAATTCTCTTTATGTAATTTCTAAAATGGTCTACTCTCTTACAAATGTACACCGATTGGACTGAGTGATCGGTCCTTCAGGCGTTAGCGAGTGTCAAGCCACAACAATAATCATTCTTGTACACGAACGTTTTATAGTTTTAGGTTATTAAGGTTGGCGGGCAAGTCCGAAGAGTCATGTACCGTTCACTAATGTCACGTGAAAAGGTTTCGACCTATATGGTAATATTTGCTGGGTGTATTGCGTCGGCTCAGATACAATTAAAATTGTAAAATTTTATATATTGGGGAAATGGAGGAAGGGGGGGGGGTTAAGTTAAGTGTGACCTTCTTCGTTTAACTGGTAATGAATGGAGATGAATATAACAAGCCTTTGGAACTGAAACGTATTTCTTTTTATGCAATCTTTACCCTTACCTTTGGTTATATACCGATATCATATTTGTCCAGTGTTACAGATAGCTACCTACTAAATGAAACCACACAGGATAAACGATGTTGCTTTGTCTTAAATAGACGACATAAGTTATTTAGTTTATTAACTAGTCTGAACAAAATAAATTTAAATTATCATGTTTTTTTGAACATCAGTCTTCTTAGCAACTTACAGATTTGAACTATTTTTGGGTGCAAATTTGAAAATTTGTCAAGCCAGCAACAATTAAATCTATGTCCGTCAAGGTGCTTACACGAAATCCCTTCAAAATAATTAATTTCATGATAAAATGTTTTCGGAAAATGTAATTGTTCTTGAAAAAGCGTAGATATGTAATTTTTTCAATTAATTTAGAGGGAATAGATCGATTAACAGTAAAATCAGTTGATTGAATTTAATATTTTTTAAGGATTAAATGGATAAAAATAACTAAAAAAAATTGCAATATCTGAAACTTCAGCCAATTGATAAACCTCACACATATCGTTTGTTTTTTCGGCCTTGGTCCAAACCAAGACGTTTTTTTATAATATCTGTCACTTCAGTCTTAATGTAATTAAATTTTGAATAATTATGTTAGCTCTACCGTCATACATTTTGGGTTGAAAGAAGAACTTATGTATCGTTAATTACATTTAACTTATATAAAAAACATAGATTTCGATAAGCATATAATTTGTACTTTATTTAAGATAAAGTTTAAAAATTACAATATTTAAAATATAGAATAAAAATGTTTATTTGTATCGTACACTCTATACATATACAGTGTGGTCGAGATCAGACCAACACCTTCCTTTATGTACAACCCCCAATACTGCCAACGGCTGATGTCATACTAAATTATACAGCGTGTAAATAAATGTCTGGAATTCATGATTATTATATGCTAGTGACAAGTTACAAAAAGAATACTGGAGAATATGCCTGAACACAACAAAATATTTTAAAGCACAGTCCTACGATTGGTCTTAGAACGTGGGCCTCAAATTAAAACTTCTTAACTGTTTGGTAAACACATCAACGAAAATATTCGACGTTTCTACCATTGTGGTTGAGGCAGACGACTGTCCATGTCTTGCAATACATTTGCAAGCAGTAAATTCATGACGCCTGGTAAGACTAATGGTATTGCCGTCTTAGGTAATCCTCGTCCGTTAAGGCATGATGTAAGGGGTATGATAATGCCGGTAGTGATGCCATTGTAAACTGGCACAAACAGTAGAAAGGCATAGTGCAACTTCTTGTTCCACCGCTCTATTATTACTTATTAGCATGAATTGGCTTCAAAACGTGCTACGATGTCAAAATCTCTATCCTCATTACAGACTATACAGTCTCTTCTACATTCACGATCTTGCACTACCGAAATCACGAAGGTGCTCGCCAATGTCGGCAAAGGTGCTTCGCACCGGATGTTGTCGGTGTGGAAACAGTTCGGCATAAAGCACTGCCTTTAGTTGAACGTTACTGCGACCTTCACCCAAAATAAACATCTTGTCCAATTTGTCCTGGTTTGAATAGGTTGGCATTTTGCTAGGAAACGAAACTAACTACTATAATTCTACTACTTAGCTGCTACACTGAAGACCCTGTATATCAAAAGGGACCGGAAGTACCTCAAAGTTTTCAAAGATTGCCAGATTGAGCGGGTCATGGGGTTTATAGTGGTGAAGGTTGCTTTGACTTTCGACACGTGACACCGCGGTATGTTTTTGGTGCTTCAATGTCCTCTCCCGATAGGCCCAACCAATTACCATCCTGGTTTTTCGGCTCAGTGTTGCGGTATTGCCGGTCCCATTAGAAATACAAGGTCTGTATTGTTAAGGCTTAGAAATACGTGGTCTTATAAACTGGTCCTCAGGATTAGTGACCCCTAACGTCTATAAAAAATAAACTGGTCCTTAGGACCAGTGACTCTTACCATAATATTCTTTCTACTGGTCCCATTGTAAAGTTTTTTGTTGATATATATATGCGCTAGCCCACTTGCGAGAAAGTTCAAGGTAGTTTGACCATAAATGATAGGTTTGACTAAATTGACTCTGCGAGACTTCAAAATTCCAATCGTACCGAGACTGCCGACTGCCGTATAGTTTTAAATCTAACTTAATACCACTACCAAAACCTGGTACCACTTGGCAAAGCCCTTCATTTGGGTCTAAACTCTAGAGTGATACGGTTTGTTGTGTTTGAAAGAGAAAAGTTAAGAGTAGAAATTGGAAGAAAGCTTGAATTTTTAAACTGGTCCCGCCTCAATTCCCATCAAAAAACTTAATTATTAATTTTTTCAATTAAAAAACTGGTCCAAGCAATTAATAAACTGGTTTTGGACCAGTGGACGTGTGCTATTTCTAAGTCTGGTAGTGTTAAAATTGTAACAATACTCTTGTTAAAAAGGCACAAATACTGTAACATCCCGCCCAAACTTTTAAGTTTCGCTCCTTTTCAATGGCTCTCTTTTCAATATGGGAAAAATGCTTTTAAATGACAATTTATTTACGTGTAAGAATTAAACAGGAAAATGGAGCCTGAGTGTAAGATAAGTGTAGTTTTAATTATAATTTGTTAGATTAATTATAAGGAATCCATGAATTTCCCAAAAACATTCGTGTTTTGGGTTGATTTCACATTAATTATACTTGATTAAGTTTAATTTAACGGTTTATCTAGTGTGGATACAAGTTTCGATAGAATATTAACTTTAATTGCAATTACCCTAAAATATGTAAGACCTTTCGATGTATTTTAATGATGAATTAAATTAATTTGAAAGTGAAATAGGAAACATCTGTGGCTGTGCGAAAAACTTGTGATGTTTTAATCTTAATTTGAGCGCGGTTCGGGAGAGTGGATTAAGCTTAAAAGTATAATTTATTGGCATTTTTTACCCTAATTGGAACGTTTAGTGAAGTTTAACATTTTTGCCAGTCATTATTTTACCCAAAACTTTTGAATTTCGCGCCAATTAATGTACTTTCAAGATAGTTTAAATTAACTTAAGTGTGAAATAGAAAACCTTGGGATTTCCCAATGGCTTGGGTAGTTTTAAATAAGATTAAAAGTTATTTGAGTTTTTATCCAAAAAATGAATATATTTGGTTTAATTTCACGTTAATTATATTTTATTGAGTGACAATTAACGTAGGATTGTGTTTCGGCAGTGTACATTTAGGTTATAAAATGACTTTCAATATATACTTCACGTTAATTGCAATTTTTAGTGGAGCTTTTGAATCTTATTTTACCCTACACTTTCGAATTTCGCGCCTATAAATGGACTTTAAAGATAATTTAAATTAACTTAAGTGTGAAATAGAAAACATGGGGCTATACCAACAGCTTGTCCAGTTTAAATCTTAAGTTACTCGAGTTCTCATCCAAAATATGTACATTTCATCTTTAAATTCACGCTAATTATACTTAATTAAGTTTAAATTTATGAAGGATTGAGGTTTGGCAGTGTTGATTTAGCTTATAAAATGAGTTTCAAATTACCTTTACAGTAAAGTTCAGAAGAGTTTTTTCATTCTTGCCAACACATTGCGTTCAATTTTTATCACACCCCGTGCTAAATTTTCGGTAACATAAAGATCATCTATAACATATGTTAATGAATGATGTGATTCTATAGTTTAGCAACTTTGGCTTCAATAACAGTAATTAAATTAAATACCTAAACAATTCATAGCAATTTAGTCAAATAAACAAACGGCAATGTGAACTGTGGAAATAGTGAACAACATAACCCTCCGTTGCTGACGTGGTTACGTTTGAAAAATCTGCGCAGATGTAAACATGGAAATTATTTGACTAATTAAATTACATAACGACGCTGTCCTCCTGGATTAACCAGCACCACTGTTATATTTATGAATTAACAAAATCCACTGTTGGTAACAAATGGTTTTTAAAATGATTAACGTAACATAACATACTGACTGGTTCAATAGTATAGAAATTGTTTTAATGAATGATCTGGTCCTCTACGTTGGTTGAGTTTCAGGAATTATATCACACACCTTCACAATTAGTAGCATTTTAGTGAGATTAACAAATAATGAAACCTTGTATACCTCAAATGAGAATGTTGAATTAACTGCGCTAACGTAAACACGACGACTCTTAAAACTGCCGTAAGGAAAACACATTGAACTTTTTGTCATTTCCAGTAGTATTTTGAAGTTCTCGATCTTTTCAAAGGGTGAAAAGCACTATCTTTATTTCAACACCTTAATAATTTGAATAAATATGCCATTTTTTACTTCAAATTGGAAGCGCACATGGTAAATACAGTAAAAAAAAAACCTGGGGTTAGCCTGGTTAGGAAATGTTTCTAGCATAAAACGGAGCAGACTATATAAAGAATTCCAAAACAAATGAGAGCTGGAAATAAGCCTTTTTAATAATCTTTGAAGAGGACAGACACTATAAAGACTATAATTTCATAGACTAACTAAAATACAACCTAAGCCTTGGCCGTAAAGAACGTCGAAAAACTTACTTCAAAAGATATAAAAACCTCTATTAACTGTAATTATTTACCTGAATTAATTTTTTAGATGAAAATTCGACCTGATAACAAAGTATTTGTTCTTAAGGGTGTTATAGATAATTAGCAAATCCAAATAAAAATGTTCAAGCTCGGATGAAATACCAAAGTAATTAATTTTAGTTGCCTTACTGTCGTCTGTTATGAAATTAGGAATTTTCCACATAAAAGCAAACGTTTGAAATTTATCAACGTAACTTGTTAGCACGCAAAAAGCTAGGCCGTTCTAGTTATCAATGAGAACGAAAATGGGGAAATAAGTTTAAACGCGCTAGGAGGTTAGGCTGACTTCTGACCCAAAAGTAAATTTTTGACGTACTATCTTAATTAGTTAAATTACAAAAATTAGAATTCATTAATTAAAAATCGAAACACGTAAGTTTCTCATTTAAGAAATGCTTGTTAATTTAGAAGCATTCCTAAAACTAACTTCGCTATAGTTTTTCCGTATGGCCTGTCTCAATTTCCTTAAAAAACCGAATTTTTTTTAATGCTTTTTCTATGGGACGCTAACCCTAAAAGGTGTGACTTTTTGTTTAACATTACGGAAGGGTGTCATGTCATATCTACAAGGGCCTACCGGCCCTGTAGAATATTGTCATAAGTTCATCTTTGAATATTGTCATAAGTTCATAAGATATTTTCCATAAGTTTGTCACTGGTTACTGAGAGCTTGTCATGAAGTGACGTACAGGTGAAATGTCATAGATTCTCTTAAAGCGACGCCTGGTGAAGCGCTGTCAAAGGTTGTTTAGTACAGACTAAATAGGAAGATGGGCTGCAAAACCGAGTGTAGTCAATTCTCGCTTGTCGTTCTCGAACTAGCTCTCGTTAAGTCTCTTGCATTACGAAGCATAAGTAGTGTCATACTTATGGAACATATCTTATAAACTTAAGCTTGAAACTAATAGAACTGTTAAGGTTTTCATGAAATAACCATTGAAAATATAGTATAACACTCCTTCCACATATAAAACGTGGATTTAACCAGAATCTGTGCTCGATAATAAATAATTATTTTGTTAAGGTTGTCTTTAAAAACTTGTACGTTTAAGTTTACTTGACCAAGCAATAGGAGGTGAAATGTTTAAAATTCCGAACTGAAATAAAAAACTTAAAAAGTTACTGGAAACAATTACCGGTAAAAACCCAAGACGAAGTTGTCGGGTGACCGCGGCTTCCGCACTTTCGTTCTGTAATTAGATTAAATCGTTAAATAGTGTGCGCTTTAATTAGTAATATAATTAATGTCTGTTTGAAGCCTAGTAACTGCGTAAACTTCAATAATAACCCTATGTAGCATTATTGAATTTCCTGCCTTGAAATTTAAACAAAACATAACTTACATATAAAATTACGATATAAAAAACTTAATTGATGGATTTAGACATAATTAAATATTTTCAAAGCTTAAATGTTTTAAAGAATTCAATAAAAAAACGTTAACAACTTACTGCCATAGGAGAGGGTTACTTGGGTAAATTTTTAAATAAACCAGCGTCGCCTCAAAAACTGAAAGATTTAATCAAACGCTTTGTGGTGGTTAACTGTTTTTCCCCAGTCCTGAGAACTCACCTGCTAATGACAAAAATATTGATTATGCATTAAGAACTATCTTCCAAAATCTTCGGACATGTAAAAAAATTCTTAATATTATAATACTGGAGGCTATAACTTCAAAAACAAAGAAAAACTTTGAACAATTTTTTTTTTCTTTTTTCTGCAAAAAGCGTAATACAAAACTTTTATTCTTAACTTTTAATCTTTCTTTTTCAAATTAAAAAAGTATTACGAACAGAACAAGTTTGGGTTTTTTGTATAAATTTACATAATTTTTGTGAGGTGGGTGGAAGTGAATTGGGAATTAATAAATTTTATGATTCGCGTTAACGGAAGACCAGAGAGACAAAAAAATTATTGAGCAAAATCAATGAAACTTATATAAAAAAAATCTGCAAAATTATTGAAGCTTTGTTTAATTCCTAACTAATTTTTGTTCCTAAGTCTTTCTCGACTCTCTAAGACTTCGGAAATGACAACTAAATTAATATTCTAAGCTTATTTAGGTCTATATCTGGGTTAATAACATGTTTAATATAAATTTAAAATTAAAAAAAAAAATTAATATAAATTTTTGCAACATTCGTAAAAACAATTAACCCTGAGCGCATTTTTCTCTTCAATTGAAATTTTTGATTTCATTTAATAACTATACAATTAATCATCCTTAAAGCGTTAGATCTAAGGGGAGGGGGGGGGCGAAAAATGTACAAGGATTTATATAAAAACACATTTAAATATAATTATGATAAATGAATTTGTCTTGACCAATGGTAGGCAATTAACAATTATTGTTTGTTTAAAAATATGTATGACGGCCATCTTAAAAAAATATAGGGGGAAATTTTTCTGTACAAAAATCGCCCTAAATTTACAATTCATTTAATGATTTTTGTTTTTAATTATCAAATCGGGGGCTATGAATTATGACGAGAGATACACGATGTTTAATTTTAATGATATGAATTTTATTAAGTTTTAAAAATATGGATGCTTTAAGATTCGATTGAGATATTATTAGATTTTAAAACGAACAATGAGATTCAATGTATTTTTGAAAATTATGATTATTTTTAAGCACCATTTTATATTAATGCTGAAACACAGTAGGTTTAACAGCATTGGTTGGATTACTTCAGCAATCATTGTGAGCTATTTAATACTTGCGTAATTGATGAACAGTTTGGTTAAAGGGAAGGTGAAACTACCCAAATCTTTTATTTTCTTTGCTATCCTTTAAAATCACTAAGAGAAATATTTTCCTTGTTTATCTCATCAATTTTAAACCTAAGAAACCATTTTGAACTCCAAAAACTATTAGCTAGTTCCAATATCAATTTAAAAATTCATAAACTTTGTTCAAATGGAAACATCAGATAGCTTTCACCCTCCCTTTATCTCACTGCATACTCGGTAGGCGACGCATTAATCTTGCTATGACGTCATATAGCGGTAAATTTAACAAGGGAACAAGCACATGAGGAAGACAATATGCATTTTGTACGATTATACAGTTTCATCATGAAAACGAAACGACTATTTCCCGGTAGATGAAGTGATTATTAAACAAACGAACAAACAAACAATCAATTTTAAAACAAACAACAATCATACAAACGATTCTTCTACAATGGGCTTATCATGATCGAATCGCTTATGGTCTCTGAGCAAGTTATCATTGGTGGGAGGTGGCGGTCGATACGGAGGAGGCATTAACTTGTCCTTGTCTAGACCTGGGGAAGTATTATTAGTCGAATTACTACTAGTACTACTGGTACTACAAGTATTGCTATTCGCGGATGTTGGCGGGTTGAACAGGCTCCTCAACTGAGCGACACTCCAGTTAATACTGCCTTGAAGGTCATCCGGAACATCGGGACACTCGCGCCAAGTCCTTTGCAAAGCGATCACTTTGTTCTTGGGGGAACGAACGCCGCTAATTTGTTCATCCGTCACGTGAACCGGCGGTAATTGGCGGAAACGCAATGAGGACCCACCCTCGGATGGCGATCTAACAGCCGCCTTGTGGGATAATTTCGTAGCTCTACGTTGCTTGACACCACTTGACCTACTGCAAGAATTATTTATAATATTAGGATTCTCATTTGCGTAGGTTTGATGAATAGTTAAGGACTTACTTGCTACAAGTGCTTTCATCAGAAGAGCTAACTTTAACGGAGACAGCCCTATGAAGGTCACCTTTATCCGATGAAGGGCTGGTTGACGCCTGATTGTTGTACAATTTAAGAGATTCTTCGTAAAGTTGTCGGGCGCGAGCGCTAAGATTCGTTTGTTCTTGTCGCATTTGATCAGTGACTTCTAGGGAAGTTTGGGGTTGAATTCTTCTCCTGAGGATATTCCTCCTACACACGGCTTCTTCGTAACTAGGCGGCTCCTGTTTAGACTTGGGCGTACTCGCGCAATGGCTCGAGAATTCTTCCGAATACCCGGGGCTCATTCTATTCGTGTGCCTAATAAAAAAAAATTTTGTTAAAGTGTTAGTGACATAATTTTCGTCATCCACAAACTTAATATGCGAAAAAAATGCTTGAAAAATCTAGTTTATTATGTTTACTTTTTTATTTGGTTTCGTAGCAATTTAGAAAATTGCAATCCAAGTATTGTGTTTGGAAAAGGCTTAGTTAAAATTTTGTTTCGTTTGATGACGTAGTAAGGAGAAATTTTCTCTCTAGATATCGCTCACGTGACGCCTGTTAGTGTCGCCGCGCCTTGTTAAGCCTATTTTATTCAGATTCGCGCGGCATTAGTAGACTCGGGAGTCTCGTGCGCTCGCGCTTGGCTTTCCCGCAAGATGCCGTGAGTGACGTATCAAGGAGAAAAACCCGCCAAAAATCTTCTCCGCAAATTTGCTTTTGCCCCCAAATTTCAAATGTTTGAAGTGTCTTTTCTGTGTTTTCCCTCAAATTTAAATATTTATCAAGCATATTTTTGGAATCAGAAGAGTTTAAACTCTCAAAAAAGTAAGGTTTTCTTTAGATTTGAGATCATTTTTAAATCACGTCGCTATTCCTTTAATAAGTTAAAAGGAAAAACTATATTTGGAGAACTATAATGGTGCATATATTAATCATCCCTCCTCGGGAATAAGTCCCCACCCTGTTCTAACAGTTTTAAAGGGATTGGAATGTCGCCGATTGCTTACCTTAAATTATTGATGTTTTCATAGATGTGCAATTCACCGCACGAAATTGAACCCATGTCCCCTAACTGTGGCGCGTAACTGTCCGTTTCATCACTTGGTGAGACTGAGTTACCCTGAATAGGCGTTCCGTTGACTAACTGGTCGATTTTCGACGTGGACTGACTTCTTTTCCAATCCATGGTGCCAGAATGATTGGCGAACCATACCGCTTGAATGTCCGGTTCCACTCTTTGACTTCGGCACAAAGTTCTACCATTTTTACCTCTGGGAGGTGAGGGAGCCCGACCTTTCCTGTGCATCGCGGGACGTTTTTGAAAGTCATTCGCAGTCTCGCATGTCGAATACTTGCGCATCAAACTCTCTTCCGACGCGCTTCTCCATAGAGATTGTCCGCCATTATAACCGCGTTGTAAGGGTTCGAAACTAGATTGAACTTGTCGACGATTACGCGATAGACGCTTGTGGTCCCTAAGTTTAACCGGACCGTGGCTATCACGTCTCGGGGTTTGAAAACCGCTTGAATCAAAGGCATTTTGACGCGGAAGAGAGGATAACGTTTTGAAGAACTCGTCGTTCAAGTAACGTCTTCGGTGTACGAGATCGTGGCATGACCCATCGATTCCGTTATATTTGAAGCCCGATTTCATACAACTTATTTCATTGGACGACGTACCCATTGTGTCCATTTGGTGCGGCACACTCTTTGTCATGTTGGAACCGACTGAATTTTTACGAGAGTCGACACCAGAAGTTTCACCACCGTCCCGATTATTTTGTTGTTCCATTTCTTCTTCGGGTGTGTAAAGTTGGTTATCGCTTAAAGTCAGACCAGAATCGCGACTAAGATTTGTTAAAGAAACTTTCGTTTTCGACGTTGGTTTGGGACTGAATGGCTCGTTTAAGTCTTGATAGAATAAATCACGATCCAAGCTGTCAATGGAAGATGAATCGTCTCTATGGTATTCTGTAAAGAAAGGTATTATTGTTATTATACCGTGGGACGCAAATACGTCCATAATTCGTTTGTATGTTTGATGAAACACTTATAGGCATTCGAGGTCGGTAAGAACAAAGCAAAAATAAAAATAACATACCTCCATTGGCATCTTGGAGGCTATCTTCCCTTTCTTTGATACCAGAATCTTTCCTCTCACTGGTCGAACTTCCACTAAAGGAACTTTTACTTTGTTCTTCGCCAAAGAGAGACGGGTAATTTTCGATTAGATAAGCGATAACTTTTGGCACTTTTTTCGAAACATCCTAAAAGAGAAGAAAAAAAAAATAATGGAAGATATCATTATTACGAGTTACACTTAAAATTCTTTCCTGCCCGACCCATAAGGTCATTAGGGTTCAAAATGATACAAACAAAACAAGATAAGGTAAGAATAAACTTACTTCGCTTTGTAAGGTGGAGGAGTAGAGAGTGGCGGGGCTCAAAAGACTAGGGCCAATACAGACGCCCAAATTATCGGCGCACATTTTATTCTCGGAAGAATTTTGGGCTACGCAATGTAGTACACTGAGCAAATGTTTCAAAAGTTGAAGATTCAAAGGCGGGAGCTTTGACAATAAACTGTAAAGCGAAAGAGAGAAGAGACCACAAATTTAATTGGGTTCGAAAATTTGAAATTGTAACAAAGGAAAGTATGCCACAAATATTAAAAACATACCTTGAAATATTTTGCCGCGTCCTCCAATCATCCGTGGGGTCAAGGGCATCCAACCACTCGTAATAGAGAGAAGATTGAAGTAGGCAATCGGACAAGGATCGCAAAAACTCCTTGAGCAAACAGGCCAAAACGACCGGAGATGAATTCTCCAAACAATCCAATCCGGACAAATCCTCTTCCGAACTTGGTGAAGCCAATAACATATCCTTGGTCTCCCTCAGAACTCTAGCGTTGGCGGACTTACGAAAAATGCCCACTGTCTGGGGACCTTTCGAGTACAACTGGGAAAGGATTTTCTAGAGAACGCAAAGTATTTTAAGGATTAGGTATGTCCCACAATTTTGGAGTCGCGTTGTCGCTTACCACAATAGAGGGTGGAAGATTCCCAGAATTCCAAGCATTCGCAACTTGCCAACCAAAGATGCCACTTTGAGAGGAAGGCAACGCGCTGTCAACTGAATCGGACTTGGATACTTGACGTTTGAATGGCCAATTGATAAGAGTCTGACGACGGTTACCTTTCCGTGATTTCTTCGGGAAGCAAGGACCTTTTAGAATAAACAAAATAACTTAAAATTAATAGCTGTATAACATTTTAATTGAGGGTTCCAATGTGGTATTGGTAAAGTTTACCCGACACTTTTTTTAAATTATCAAAACTTTTTGAACTTCGCCGTTTAGCCGATGTCTTCATTTCGACATAAAGTATAAAGGTGCTCGAGTCTTAGGTTATATTGGGTGAAGTTGGGGTCGGGTTAAGGTTCGGTTGGGTTAAGTTTGGGTCGGGTTAAGGTTAGGTTTACTGCAGGTTTAGGTCATTTAAGATTGCGCTGTTTCAAAATTTACGTTCATTTCTATCAATTTTAAACCGTAATAATAATAAAACGAATGAAGTGTAACTTTGTAAAGAAAGGTTGATTATGTTAAAAAGTAAAAAGACTTTTAAAGTTTCCTGGTAGGCATAACGCAAGAATGAAAAACATACTTTTAATAACAATGAGAACAAGCCGCCGATTAAATTTAAAACGAACCCTAAATATTGTCTTTATCTAAAACATTGTTGTCAATACAATTACTACCAAACCTGTTAACAAAAACCAGGAAGTTATAATTGTACGTATACAACGATACCATCGATAATATTCCTTAGAGTATTCCAATGTTTATTTAATTAAGAATGCTATAATTAAGGTTTAGGGCGATAACAAGTAAGTCGAGGAGAAGCGAGACTTCCTTGGCCAATTCTTTTAACATCTAATTATCAACTTGTCACCCATTTGTACAAAAAAAAAAAAGAAATAAAAACTCGAAACCACTAAGGTTGTCTGTCCGTATAATTCAAATTAATGACAAACCTTTGGGCGTAATCGGAAAACTAGACCGTACGACAATGAGCTTACGAAAAGCCTTCATTAAAAAGTGTTAATAGTGCTTAGGCTGGGTTCCCCCTAAACAAATTAACGCTACATAAGCGTGAAGAAAGATTAGCCTAGGTGGAGTGTAACAAAAAAAAGTGATTTTTCTTTTATATTATTTATTGAATAGCAATTTTCATTCCATTCCAAATAGCTACTAGCATAAGTTAATAAGATATGATCTTCCATAAGTTTGTCACTGGTTACTGAGACCAGGGTTCGGAACGAAAATTTTACATTGAAAATCCCTGACTTTTCCAGGTTATCCCTGACCAAATTTTGGCAATATCCCTGACCATTTTAAGGTGTTTACCAGAGCCAACTCCATAATTACACCTGCCTCATATTTAGCATTGCTCGAAGCATGGTTTGATATCCCAAACGATTTCCCTGACATATCCCTGACCATTTTAAGGTGTTTACCAGAGCCCACTGCATAATTACACCTGGCTCATATTTAGTATTGCTCGAAGCATGGTTTGATATACCTAACGGAATCTCTGACATATCCCTGACTTATTCAGGTTATCCAGGTTCCTTACGAACCCTGTGAGAGCTTGTCATGAAGTGACGTAGGCCATAGATTCTCGCCTGGTGAGGCGCTGTTAAAGGCTTAGTACAGACTAAATACGAAGATGGACTGCAAAATTAACCGAGTGTAGGACTTCAATTCTCGTTTGTCGTTCTCGAACTAGCTCGATCCGTTTTAAGCCTCAAGCATTACGGAGTATAGGTAGAGTCATACTTATGGATGCAACATATCTTATAAACTTATGCTACTAGCTAGTGTTGGGTTCAGTGTGTAAAAACGCGAGAAACTCATTCCATAATCAAGTAACAACCTTGGAAACGTTATTCTATTCAGCATCGGGCCTCAAAAATTAATTCGCTCCTTTCACACAATCCATCTAACTCTCCTTATTTTTGCTTTTTAGCTTGGTGCGTTTTTAAGAGACGGCCCGTGTCACTTAATTAGAATCAAAAGCCGTAAAAAGAAAATATTTTCTTGAAAAGGAATAGTTATTTGCACGCTAAACCGTTTTATCTCACTCAAAACGTGAGTTTTATGGAAGGTCTGTACGAAATTAAGGCCGGGGGATGTTCTTTGGGTCGAGAATGTTTTATGACATTTTGGCACAAGGGACACCGCTTTCAAGTTATGATTGGATGAAGTATTTTACGAATGACCAATTAATTATTAAATTTAAATAAGAAACTGAGAGACAATGCACATTAAAATTAATTAAGTTGTCATCCACAAAATACTGCAATCATAACTGGAAAAAGGGTGGCCCCCTAAGGACAAAATGTCACATAAATTACACTTTTAACTCGAAATCACCCATAGTGTAACACCTCCATAATTTCATACAGACCTTTCAGAAACACTTGCCTGTGTATTATACCAATATGTCTGAACGACTCATTTAAACATTAACAAACAGTTTCTTAAGTAGACCATGTTCACGAGTAACAAACATTTTCTTAAATATAAAGATCATGCTTACTAATTTGTTATGCAACGAGGTTTTTTAGCTAGCTAGGAATTTGTTGGATCCTTTTGAAGTTTCGTTAGCCAACAAATTTAAATCTATACTAAATCCGATCAAGGGTAAAACAGTCTGGTTTTTGACCACCGGGACATTGATGGGTATATGGACAACAAAAAGACGTCACAGTCAAGATTGAGTCCGATTTAGTTTGACGTGTTGTAATTGTCTCTGACTTAAAACATATAACAAAAACATAACACCTTTGTCAGCTCCTCACAAGGCGTCGCTTTCATCTACGCCACTTCATGACAAGCTCGCAGTAGCCAGCGACAAACTTATGGAACATAGCTTATGAAATTGTGATAGAATCAAAACTATTTCACCATATCTTGGATGATTTAAAAGGAGGCCCCGTCATATAACCACCATCACACACACATTTTTATTTTGGTCGAAATAGACACCGTCTAGGTCCTAAACTATATCGTGGGAAGACGGTTTTGGTTTTTTTAACTACGCTTTCGGAAAAAGATGAGAGGAGTATTAAGAAAGAGGCGACCAAATACGGGGGATTTAGCTATATATACATTTAACTCCGTTTTAGCTTAGAGAAAAAAGATTAACTTTTAGTTTTAGCAGCTCATGAGAGGCCGAGGGTTCCTTCTTTGACGGCCGCGATGGTGGGTTGATGGTAACTTGGAGGAAGAGAGGTGAAATGGAGAACAAATGTTGCAGGGCAATGAAAGCCTCAAGTACCTTGAGCACGCCCTTAGCTTTGGTAACGGATTGTTAAGTGCTGCCATGCAAGGCAATTTTAAAATAGAAGCTAGTTATCATGAATTAGCTTCAATTTTTAAGACACAGATGGCTTTCTCAACGTTTTCGTACCGTACGACCCTACCTGATGGGATGTACAGAGGCTACGTCATTGCATAAGTTAATAAGATATGCTGCATAAGTATGACACTACCTATACTTCGTAATGCTAGAGAGAGCCTGAGAGCTAGTTCGAGAACGACAAGCGAGAATTAACTATACGCGGTTAGTTCTGCAGTCCATCTATTCCTATTTAGTCTGCACTAAGCCTTTTAATGTGCGTCACCAGACCTTGCTTTACGTGAATGACCTACTTCAATCACTTCATGGCAAGCTCTCAGTAACCAGTGACAAACTTACGGAAGATATCTTATGAACTTAAGGTTATTGGTAACTACTCCATTTCACATCTCCCCTCCAAGATAGCACCAGCGCACGTACTAAATGCCTACCTCCGAAAAAACTATGAATCAAAACCCGCTGGTGTGTTAATAACTAAGAACTGATTTTGGACTTGGAACTTTACGGGGCCCCATCACTGAAACACACACGCAGTTTCAATGCCGCGCCGAGTTCAATTCGCACTAAGATATAAGATGATGCTTTCCTTTAAATCTTAAACTTGGCTCGCCCTAATCTAAAGGTATATCTGCGAAATCCATCAAGTATATCTTGAACCTCTTGACCAACGATGCTGAAACTCGCTTTGCAGAAAAGTAGTTGATATTCTTAAGTACTAAGAAAGCGGTTTTTTCAAACCACTGTCATTTTGAAAAATGGTGGCCAGATAAGTTACTAAAACGTCCTGACGCCCTAAAAAATATTTTAACTATACCATTTATTAGCTTTTCCTTACACAGTTTCAAAAACAGAAGCAAAGTTTGTTTGTTTTACTATGGAATGTTTGTTTATAAATTACAGCGTACATGGTGTTTACATAAGGTCCCACATCTCCGCAAAAAACATTTAGTTGCGGAGATGTGGGCTGCCAAACATTGAAAGGCTCCTAAATATTTTAATAGTAATAACACACGTTTAAAGTATTTAGTTTTACTTTAACAGCTTACGCACACTTTTACTCATTTAATAGTACACTTCTGCTAGATAAAGGTTCAATAACGTTCTTAGATTTAAAACTATTGAAGGCTGATATGTCTTACTCCACCATGTATAACTATTTCCTCGTATTAGGGGCTAATCAATGTTTGGGAGCCCACATCTCCGTAAGTAAATATTGCAGACCCCATGTTCTTCGACACTTTCCACACAGTTTGACTTATGGCCGACTATTCAGAAACATATTTTAAAAAGACTTCATAGAACCGTTCAGTTATAGTATTTCTCTACTAAGACACATTCTACTTCAAATCTTGAACTAAGAAGTCCTCCAGAACTATTTATACTAAGTCAAACCAGTTGTTATGACCATTAACTATCAGTTAAGTCGAAGGCTCGAAGCGTGGGTACCTTGCTATAGTAATTATCGTAAATCTTTTGCGACCCTCAAAAAGTATTGGATTTATGAACTTTTCAAACCTCAGTAACAATATTTATTAGACGAGGTAATTTAACTTTGACAAATTCGGTCCTTTCTTGGTAACAATTACATTTGTGAAAAGTTTCTTACCTAATCGTAGGTAGATCTG